>NC_082711.1:172615393-172887893 GCF_030144855.1 Hypanus sabinus
ACCAAAGGGCTGCTGCAACATCGCACGTCCACACCGTTCAGCAGAAGCAACAACAAAACCCCCCTTCTGTGGCGACCCACTTTCTGCGCAGCTACAAATAGCCCGCGCGGGGGGGGGGGGGGGGACTTTGGTAATGTACCTCTGACGTCATTTCCGCCCGCACGAGGGATTAAATGCCAGTGCCGCAAAGTTCGAATAAACTAGTCTCGAAACGACTTACCGACTGCGTGTCGTTGTCTCTCGCTCTGTGTGTAGCACGTCGTTACACTCCCATCATTAGCACCCTTCCTCCAATCAATGACCAGTTCTTTGGTTTTACTGATACTTGAATTTTTGGGCAAATGAATGCTGAGGGGTGACCTATCTGAGAAGACGGAGAGAGGACCAAGCTTGACCCAGTTAGCACCCAGTATTGGCAAGGTTTTGCTTTGCATTGGGAGCTACTGGCAAGAGCCCAAAATCAGCAGGCATGGATTTCGTACGAAGAGGAAGGTGGAACGTGTTTGCTACATGTGGAGTTGATATTATCTGAAGCACACTGCCTGAGAGAATGCAGGAGTAGCTCCCAATGTAACTTTGATAAACTTGAGAGGAAAGGTTGCAGACAGGTGGAATTAGCTATTAACATTCAGAGAGCAAGCCAAATCATCATACTCTATGTTATCTAATGAAGAAAATGAACCTTTGTTCATTTTTATCAATTTCAGATTATTATCATTCAACCATACATATGTACACTGCCAAACATAACAACATTCCTTAGACGAAGGTGCACAGCACAGTGCAGTGAATTCTGGTTAATTGGGACACACCTGGACCAGTGCATTTTGGCCCAATTAAGCAGCTGCCACAATTGGCCGGTTTCATGGAAATTGCTAAAAAGCTATAAAACAGGCAAACTACTGTTTAACTTAGTAATAAGTTATGTTTTAAAATGAAATACAGAATAGATTAGAATGCTGCCAAAATTACCACAGTACTATAAAACTGTGTCTTAGTTCCTAACACAGGCTGAGCACCCCTTATTCAAAACTCTAAAATCTGAAAACCTCTGAAATCTGACTATTTTTTGACCACTGACATGACATCACGAACGGAAGATTCCAGAAGGCGCTGGGAAGGTTCCCGGTGATGCACAATTCTCTGCTCACAACAGACATTTCTGAGAAGTGACCCCACATATGAAGTTAATAAAAATTAGAAACGAAGAGTGAGAAACGAAGAGTTCAATCATGTATTGAAGTAATAAATTCATCAGCGTTGGAGTGAAAATATGCCGCTTAACGATATGCTGATCATGAAACATGCAAAGATCTATCACGACAAACAGAAAATTGGAGGTAATTGTGAATATTCAGCAGGCTGCTTGCAGGAATTTAAGAAAAGGCACAGTATTAAAATTTTAAAGATTTGTGCTGATAAAGAGTCTGCTTATCATGAAGCAGCAGGGAAATTCATTGATGTGTTTGCCAAGATTGTTAATGATGCAAATCTACCACACTGAACAGCAGCTTCAGTACATATGTCTGATGAACAAGTATAAGACTGAGGCTGCTTACTGGTAGCACGTAATTTCAGACTCGGGAATGATGGCAATGTCAAACAGCCATGACTGTCCACCTGGGTGACCAAGGTAGTGACAACTATTAAAAATATAATTTTAAACTACCTTCAGGGTATATATGTATAAACTGTACATTATGTGTAATGGAAATGGTTCCCATCCCAAGGTATCTCGTTATATAGATGCAAATATTCCAAAATCCAAAAAAAATCTGAGATCCAAAACACTTCTGGCCCCAAGCATTTCAGATAAGGGGTGCCCAACCTATAGTTGTTGATGGAGGAATTCATATGGTGTATGCTGACGTGTTCTTCTGATAGACTGTAAATGAACAAAATCAGGGCAGTCATCCAGTGAAGATAGTGGACTGCCTTCAAACAGTGTTATCAACGACTGCATCCTCCAAATCTTCATCTTTATTGTAACATTCTAGATAATTGTCGATACCTTCAAATTCTTCGTAGTTCCTAACTTGTTGAGTAGTGAAATCATTTCTGTTTCACTCCCAGCCGTTTCTGGCATCTCCAAGCCTGAATGTTTGACACCATAGTGAGCAAAACAGTTCAGAATTGCCTTACTGTTTATAGCTCGCACCAGTGCCAAAAATCACTGCTTTTTGAACACAAACACACAAGTGACTCTATATAAAATCCGTTCACTCCAAGCACAGCGTGGTATTTGAGGCCACCCAACGGGCTCATGAGTGATGCTAGGTAGAAACTATTTGGCAACAGTCTCCTGCCCCCGTAAAGTGCCAGAGTGTCCCAAATAAATGAAGGGAATCTCGGCTGTTTTCTCAATTTGTTTTTGTTCTTTAAGAGGTGTGCCAAATTAGCAGCTGCTTATAAATCAATGGCCCAATTAAGTGGAATCCGCTGTACAAATAACCCACATGAACAGCACATGAAGTAATATTACCACAAATAAATTAACATTATTTTCCTCAATCCAGGTGTTCTCCCAAATGAAAGTAATTAACTCAGTGAAGCGGACTCAGAAACCTGTGACTTCACTGGTGCAGTTCCCTCCAGTCAGTGGTGTGCATCAGTTGATGAATGCAGAGAGCTGAGGCTGCAGTCTAGTACTTGCTGGCTTTCACCCTTAGCCACCTCAAATCTGTCTTCTTCCTTTCTGTCCTTCAGATGAAGCAACGCGTTGCACTGAACGTGGATGAAGATGGAAGTGAAGCAGCTGCCGCCTCCCTTTCTGGGTTCATGCCCCTTTCCGCACAGGCCAAGTTCATGGCTGACCGCCCCTTCCTGTTTCTCATCCTGGAGCATCACACCAGGTCGCTGCTTTTCATGGGAAGAGTGGTGAACCCTTTGAACCAATAAACGGAGGCAGCCGGAGTTCCAGCAGGTGTACTAGCGCACTACTATGTCAAACAGATTGCCAAATTAAACCTAATTGTTCACAGTCTGTCATTCATTCTTAAAGCCTGTATTTGGTTTAATGTTCAGATGTTATCTATTACTTTCCAGACCTTTCATTAAATACCCTGCCGCATTCACACTTGAGCACCTTTGCTCCATCTGCAAAAAGAGGAATTTCCCGATGGGCAACCATTTAAATTCCGATCCCCATTCCTGTTCTAACACGTCAGTTCGTGGCCTCCTCTTCTGCCGTGCTGAGGCCACCCTCAGGGTGGAGGAGGAATGCCTCATGTCTGCTCAGGAAGCATCCAACCTAATAGCAAGAACATTGATTTCTCCAGCTTCTGGTAATTTTTCCCCTCTCCCTTCCCTCTTCTTCTATTCCTCACTCTGGCCCTTTACCTCTTCTCCCCTCCTCCCTATCACCTCTCGCTGGTGCCCCTCCTCTTTCCTTTTCTCCCATGGTCCACTCTCCTCTCTTATCAGATTCCTTCTTCTCCAGTCCTCTTCCACCTATTATCTCCCAGATTCTCACTTCATCCACCACTCCTCCACCCACCTGGCTTCACCGATCATCTTCTATCTTGTCCCCCTTTCCCTCCCCCTACTTTCTAAATCTGGCATCTTCCCCCTTTCTTTCAAATCCTGACAAAGGGTCTCGGCCTGAAATGCTGTTTATTCATCTCCATAGATACTGCTTGACCTGCTGAGTTCCTCCAGCATTTATTATGTGTTGCTTTTACATAGAGTAGTTGTGAATGGGAATTAAACCAGTATCTGGGCACTGCTGGCAGGACAATGCAGATGTTTAATTACGCTGTTGAATGAGTCTAAGCTCTCTGTTTGATTGCCTTCAAATATTAATCCTTTTTAAAAATTTTGCAGAGTTTTTCTATGGTTTAGGGTGTGTTACAGAGTATATATGATTACACACACACACACAGTGGCCATTTTAGGAGGAACGCCTCTCCACCTGCTTGTTAACACAAACATCTAATCAGCCAATCAGCTGGCAGCAACTCAATGCATAAAGTCACGCAGACATCGTCAAGAGGTTCAGTTGTTGTTCAGACTGAGGGTCAGAACGGGAAAGAAATCATCAAAGTGACCTTGACCGTGGAATGATTGCTGGTTGAAGTATCTCAGAAGCTGCTGATCTGGGATTTTCACACACAAGTCTCTGGAGTTTACAGAGCATGGTGCAAAAAACAAAAGAACATCCAGTGAGCGGCTGTTCTGTGGGCGAAAATGCCTTGTTGATGAGAGAGGTCAGAAGAGAATGGTCAGACTGGGTCAAGCTGACAGGAAGGTGACAGTAACTCAAATAACCATACATTACAACAGTGATGTGCAGAAGAGCATCTCTGAATGCCCAACATGTCGACCCTTGAAGTGGATGTGCCACAGCAGCAGAAGACTGCACCGGCTTCCACTCCTGTACCTAATAAAATGGCCGCCGAGAGTATATTGTAAATAAGTACATAAATGCTAAAATATTCAAAATCCAAGATTCAAGCTTAACTAATGCCATTTCCAGTACACAAGTGTAAAGGAGAATGAAATCATTGCAATTCTGGATCTGATGCAGCACAAAAAAAAAACAATAATGAAAAACAACAAATATAAACGCATAAAATAGCTTGTATACATAGATTGATTGTAAGTGACTCTAGGCATAGGAGTGTCTGTACATTAGGTGATTCTGACAGGAAATAATAAAGTAGTGATGGAGGGGTGGGTTAGTGGGTGGAGGTGTTGGTCAGCTTCACTGCTTGGGGAAAGGAACTGTTTTTCAGTCTGGTGGTCTGGGTGTAGATGCTAGGCAGCTTCCTTTCTGATAGGAGTGGGACTAACCGTGTGGGTGGATGGGATCCTTCATGATGTACTGGGCTTTTTCTGGCACCTTTCTGTACATACAGTCTGCCCTTGACGGTGGGCAGGCTGGTACTGGTGATGTGCTGGGTGGTTTTCCTGTCTGCCGCAGTACCAAGCAAGTCAGGATGCTCCCTGCAGTGCATCGGCAGGAGGATGTGAGCATCGATGTGCACAGTCCAGCTCCCTTCAGCTTGCCCAGAAAGCAGAGGCGCTGGTAAGCTTTCCTGATTGCGTAGTGTGTGTTCTGGGACCATGAGAGATTGTGCGATATTCACATGACCGGGAGTCTGCAACTACTCCCAGCTGTGTAAATGAGGTAACGAGGGGTGTGAGTGCTCCTGAAGTCGATAGCTATCTCCTTTTTCTTGTTGACATGCACCAGGCCTTGAGGTCTCCCATCTCCTCTGTGTAGGCCATCTCGTCGTTGCCGGTGATGATCCCCACCAGTTGGAGAACTTGACAATGTGATTACTCGGGTGTTTGGCCACGCAGGTCTTGTGTGAGCAGGTTAAAATGCATCCACACAGAGGCAGAAGGGTTAATAGCTGAGCTAAGGCAGTAGCACTAGTTATGAGTGTTTGCTGACATTGTTCTGTGCAACTGTCAGCAACTGGGGATTGTCATGCATAGATAATAACCCCAGAAATCCAGATGTTACCATCAGTGACTTGTATGCCTGAAAGTGGCATGAAAGCCCTATTCCGTGCAATCAAGCTGAAATCACTTGAACTGACATAAAGTTAGCTTTTTACAAACTTACTCCTACCACCAATTCCCCTGAAAATCTTATGCTTAGTTACACAAGATCCATGTGGGATTTTAATGGCATACTAAACTATATTTATTCCTTGGTAAACTACCTACTCCTAAAATATTAAATTTACCTATCTGAACGGTGAATTCATTACATGAATATTTTAAAATTAATGGGATTTGGAAATATTTTAAAATATTATGAGTGCATTTATGACATTTCAGCCTCTAATCATACATGTATCCTAATCTTTAAATAGTACTCTCTGTAACGTTAGAGATTCTGAAGATGCTGGAAATTCAGAGCACCACACACACACACAAAATGCTGGAGGATCTCAGCAGATCGGGCAGCATCTATGGAGGGGTATGAACAGTCTCCCCCAGGCAGCTTGGTTTGGAGGCTCCTTCTTGTACGCGGTCATTGCCTGTTGTAAAGATGGCTGAAAACAATCAAAGTTGCAGTATCCCTTTCATTTCTTTATAGAAACAGGCACAAAGTACATTGAAGGCTGGAAGAACCAGTCACTCCCTCTCCCGCTTCCTCACTCACAAATGCAAGAGATTCTGCAAATGCTGGAAATCCAGAGTAACAAACAGAAAATACTGGAGGAACTCAGCAGGTCAGGCAACATGTATGAAGAGGAATAAACAGTCAACATTTCGGGCTGATACGACGACAGTTTATTTCTCTTCACAGTAGTCTCTGCGATGTTTAGAAAGATAATGAAGCAGTTCTTTCTGCATCCCCCTCTGTGGGGTGTGTTTAATGTGATCGGATGCTTAGAAACCCTGATTGTGCCAATGCTGGTGGGCACCAGGGATCCTACTGATGCCCGAGAGGGGACATTCTCACTAGAGATCATTTGATCTTTTGAGAACCTTTCTTGTGGGCAGTGGGAGGCACTGCTTTATCATCACCAAATGCCAACTGTAGTAGAAGACTTCAGCTCAGTGACCTCCAGCTTGCATTGGAGTTCATCAGCCTGAAGTTGGCTACTTCTCTTACTGATAATCTTACCTGATCTGTTCAGAGTTTCCAGCATTTTGGGGTTTTATTTCAAATATCCAATATTCCATTTTTGTATCAGAGCATAGAACAGTACAGGCTCTTTGGCCCACAATGTCGTGCTGGCCACTTAACCTACTCCAAGATCAATCTGACCCTTCCTTCCTATATAGACCTCCATTTTTCCATCATCCATGTGCCTATCTGAGAGTTCCTTAAATATCCCTAATGTGTCTGTCTTTACCACCACTCCACACCCACCATTCTCTGTGTAAAAAACTACCTCTGACATCCCCCATACATTCCTGTAATCACCTTCAAATTATGCCCCCTTGCATTAGCTATTTCCACTATCCACTCGAACAATACCTCTTATCATCTTGTACGCCTCTATCAAATTGTCTCTCATCCTCTGTTGTTCCAAAGAGAGAAGTCCTAGCTTGCTCAACCTACCTTCATAGGACATGCTCTCTAATCCAGACAGCGTCCTGGCAAATCTCTCCTGCACCCTCTGTAAAGCTTCCACATCCTTCCTACAATCAGGTGACCAGAACTGAACACAATATTCCAGATGCGGTCTAACCAGGGTTGTATAGACCTGCAATATTATTGTGTTGAGTATTAGTATATACAGTATATATATCACAATTGAATAGGATTCACTGACTGCCTGTATGTTCACATTTTTATTCAGTATCTTGAAAAGGACACCAAATATAATGGTTTTATAACTGGGGAGAAGCCTGCATCTGAGCGATTCCTTTAGGAGTATGATGCTGAGGTATATCCTCAGGTGTGCTGGGACACATCGTTAGTGATGTAACCTGGAGTCATTGGGTGTTACGGATCTTTCAACATCAGACATCCTTGTCCCGCGCCCAGGTTGATCAGGCTGGGGCTCGTGTCCCAGTAGCATTGGTCCACAGACCTACAGCATTCCCAATGAACAGGCATTTTATGTGGTAGTTCAAAAAGTGATGGGTAAGAATTTTCCGACTAATCTTCTCAGTGGAGGAAAATTAATAATTATAGCAAGAGGAATGGAAATGAGTGTCTATTTCTTATAATTCAAAGATGCTTATCAAATTATCAGGTAACATGAACTGAAATCCTTGTAAAAACATGCTGTTTTTATTAAAACTGCCTAATTAAAACTACTGGGTAATCCTTTTTTCTTCCACAAACAGCAACCAACAACAGTGGACCAAGAAAGAAGAGATGGTATCATCAACGGATTGTTGTAGAACAACTTGCATTCCCACTTCAGCAGAACATTCCGAGGTGCTTCTGAGAAGTGCCACCGAGTAAATAATAACCCTAACCCACGTAAGGAAATATTAAGTGGATGACTGGATGACTTCAGAGAGTAATACACTCAGTGGCCACTTTGTTAGTTACACTCAAAACTTGGAGTGTATGGGCCATAGCAGCAGACGACCACACTGGGTTCCACTCCTGTGGCCGTTTTATTAGGTACACTCCGGCACCTAACAAAGTGGCAGCTGAGAGCAGGAAAGAAGGTGCTGGTGTTCGGGGAAAGAATTTCAAAATTAAGAACTGCTGGTGCTGTGACAATGGTGGAGAGTTCCAACTTGGAGATGGAATGGACGAGTGGAGAGAACTCAGTGGGTTATAGGAGATTACAGTGGCATAGAAACTGATGTTCGAAACAGCACTTTTGTTTTTCCAAAGCTCCAGCTTGTACTTGACAATCTGTACAACTTATTGTTTTCCTTTATTTTTTAAAAGGGGCCCAGGGGCAGCTTCTTGGAGCAGAGTGTGGAGTGTTATGTGGAATGAACTGCCAGAGGAAGTGGTTGAGGCAGGTACAATAGTATTAATTAAGAAGCACTTGGACAGGTACTTGCAGGGGCAAGGCCGAATGCAGGAAAATGGGGTTGGCTGGGTGGGCACCATGGTCAGTATTGACTTGTTGGGCCGAAGGGCCTGTACCTGAGCTGTACTATGGTGTGTGTGTGTGACTCTAATTTAGAATCAAAAAGCAAACTCAAGTTTTAACATTGAATCCATTTAACTTTTCATTATTTTAAATCCCCAAACATCAATTTAATGGAACCTGCTGAATACAGCATGCTTCAGTACATTCCAAATTAGATGAGATTTGCAGAGAAGCGAAAACTGAGTCCTTCCTTTCGAGACCCATGGGTTGATCTTAGCTTGCTAAAATTAGGGATGGTTGGAGAAGTTTGTTTATAACTGCTTGATTTTGCAGGGACAAGGGTCATTGTGAGAAGGTATATAGCAGAAAGATGTATAAACCGTAAGCACTAGATAGCATGTAATTCCCATTGCTGTAACTGGGACAGCAATATCAGCAGAAATAGAAAGGGAGTTCATAGAGGAGAAATGAGGATTAAATTTTGTTATCCTACTCAGCGATGAGGAATCTGAAACTCATAGAACATTACAGCACAGTACAGGCCCTTTGCCGACCTTTTAACCTACTTTAAGATCAACCTAATGATTCCCTCCTACATAGCCTTCCAATTTTCTATCATCCATATGCCTATCTAAAAGTTTCTTAAATGTCCCTAATGTATTTGCTTCTAACACCACCCCTGACAGGATGTCTCACCCACCCATCATTCTCTGTGTAAAAGCCCTACCTCTGATACCCCCCTATACTTTTCTCCATTTGTCTTAAAATAATAACCCTTCATGTTAGCCATTTCTGCCCTGGGAAAATGTCTCTGACTGTCCACTCAATCTATGTCTCTTATCATCTTGTACACTTCACTTCATACTTCTTTCTCTTTGAAGAGAAAAGCCCTAGCTCGCTCAAACTTTCCTCATGAGACTTGCTCTCTAATCCAGACATCATCTTGATAAATCTCTTCTGCACCCACTCTAAAGCTTCCACATCCTTTGTATAATAAGAGGACCAGAACTGAACACAATATTCCAAGGGTGGGCAAACCAATTCTGAAACCAAGTTTCCATGGATCCCATGCCTTCTGACTTTTGGAATGACCCTATGATGGGGAACTTCATCAAACTCTTACTGAAATCCACAGACACCACATTCACTGCTCTACCTTCATCAATCTGCTATGTCACGTCCTCAAAGAATTCGATCAGAACCAGAATCAGGTTTAATATCACTGGTATATTTCGTGAAATTTATTGTTACGCTGGAAAAGTTCATTTCAGTACATAATAATAAAAACTGTATATTACAGTATATATAAAAATGTAAAATTAAATATGAAGTGCAAAAAGAGGTAGAGAAGAAAACAATGAGATCGCGTCCGTGGGTTCAATACGCATGAAGCGGGTTCTAGCTCTTACAAAGCCGTGCTTAGTATCCCTAAACAGACTATGCTTCTCAGATTTCATAGTCAGAATAAATGTGGAAGCAGGAATTCTCATTTAATTTAAAAGCTCTAAGTACACCTTAATCTACAAATTCATGAATCAGCAGCTGAGAAGGGAGATTATAGTTTTTGGTCAACGTGGATTAATGGTTGACTTCACTGGGTGCAAACGTCTACGATCAGAATCAGATTTATTATCACTAACATAGGTCAATTAATTTTTTTGTTTTGTGATGACAGAACAACAATCAAACGACAACAAAAATGCAGAGCCTTCCTCCTGTTATGTAATCAATGTTAATTTACTTTCTGCATCATTCTGAAAAGAAATAAAGTTACCCATCTTCTGCTTTTTAAGCCCATCACCCCCACCCAGGCATAGACCACTGACAGCAACTTGCCAGAGTCCTGGACCAAAGGCCGATCGGTCCCGTGGTTCTGTTTTCACCACATGACTTCATACATCTTCTAGGCGAAGACCTTTCCTCGCCCAGGGATGAGGACTTTAGAGCTCCTGTAGCTGTAGGTTTTTACAGGATGAGGTTCTTAGCCCCATGTCCAACCCTCTTCCTTTCATGGCCAGGCTTGGGACCGTCCATGGCCAAGTTACAGTTACCCATACTTCACTTCAAGTTCTTTACCTTCATACAGTTTTACATCTCAGGTCACAACGGGACAATTTTACAGAAAGGAAACATAATGCCAAAACGGTGTAAGTCTCCCAAGTGGAAGAAATGCCTAATTAACTGTGAGTTTAATGTAACTTCAGTGTATTGAAGTCAAAAAGCGTTTTGTCAGGAATTTGAATGGGGACTTGGCAGAGTGGAAAAGTTAGCCTGTGAAATTAGAAATTTGATACTGAATAGAGACAGCAGTGGAGGTGAAGGATACAGCTAAAGATGAGCAAAGGTTATAGATTGAATAAGCACACAAACCACAAGTAACTTTGTACCAGGAGGCTTTGAAAAGGAGGTAATTGGAATGTTTCTGTCCAGGTAATAGCATATCAATTTTAAACTGTATTACATGGCTCGTACAAAGAGATTGTCAGAGCAGTGGGGTGACTCTCAGTTGGGACTCTCTCTCTCTCCCTTTAGAAGTTGGTGGTAAACTTCCTTCTTAAATTGCTGCAGTCCTTTACCTTTTCCACTGATCACCTTCCAGCTCCTCACTTCATCCCAACTTCCCCCATCCACCTACCATCCCCCTTACCTGGTCTCACCGATCACCTCCCAGTCTGTCCTCCTTCCCCTCACCCACCTTCTTGTTCTGGCTTCTTCCCTGTTCCTCTCCAGTCCTGATGAAGGGTCTCGGCCTGAAACGTTGACTTTTTATTCCACTCCACAGATGCTGCCTGACCTGCTGAGTTCCTCCATCACTTTGTTTCAAGGTCTTCAAAGGTGCATTTAATGTCAGAGAAATGTATACGGTATACATCCTGAAAGGCTTTCTCTTCGCAACCATCCATAAAAACAGAGGAGTGCCCCTGAAGAATGAATGACAGTTAAATGTTAGAACCCCAAAGCTCCCCCTGCCAGTTCCCCTCCCTCCCGCGCGTAAGCAGCAGCAAAGCAACGATAACCCCCTCCCCCCACTGGCAAAAAAAAGCATCAGCACCTGCCACTGAGCACTCAAGTATGAGCAAAGCAACAGCAAAAACACAGACTTGCAGTACTCCAAAGACTACGAGTTCACGTGGTATTCAACATACCACAGGCTCTGTCTTTCCCTAACAAGGGAGAAAGAGATGCCTCCGTTTCACAGTGAGAGGAGAGAGATAACAAATAACTCGCTGGTTAACGCTGCGTCGCTTTTTCCGAGCTCTGTGCCCAAAGATCTCGGGTCTCTGGGCACACAGCCATAGAACCTCCGACACCCCCTTGAGAAGTTGACTCCCCACACACTTTTGTGTGTGATGCTCTGCCGATGATCATCGTGGGGACGGAGGATTTGGGATGGCGTTGTGAATCTCGAGGACATGCTTCAGGAGCACTGCGTAATGGCAGAAACACACCATCTCACAAGCTATCCACCTACCACCCCCTCAGCACCCAACTGCCCAGTCAGCCACAAAATGGCAGAAGCAGCAAGTCATCCTCAATCTAAAGAGGAAGAATGTTTAAAACACCGATAACTAAAAGAAGAAGTTGGACAAACTTGGTTTGTTGTCTCTGGGAATATCAGGTGGAGGTTTATACAATTATGAGAAGCATAGATAGGGTCATCATCACTATGTGTTGTCTCTCATGACGTGGGCGATTGTGACTTTCCATGACCATGACTGTTCTTGGCAAATTTCTTGACAGAAGTGATTCGCCATTGCTTTCTTTTGGGTGGTGTCTTTACAAGATGGGTGGCCCCAGCCATTATCAATACTCTTCGGAGATTATCTGTCTGGCGTCAGTGGTCACATAACCAGGATTTGTGATACGCTCCAGCTGCTCATACAACCATCCACCACCTGCTCCTGTGGCTTCACAAGACCCTGACTGGGGGACTAAGTAGGTGCTACATCTTGCCCAAGGGTGACCTGCAGGCTAGCGGAGGGAAGGAGCACCTTACACCTCCTTTGGTAGAGAGATATCTCCACCCCGTCACCCAGATAGATAGTGTAGATAATCTATTTCCCCAGATGGAAATGTCAAATATCAGAGGACATAGTTTTAAGGTGAGAGAGAGAAAAGTTAACGGTGACTTACAAGGCAAATTCCTTCTTACTAAGAGCGGTTGGTGCTTGGAATGTGCTGGGGGTAGCTGCTATGATAATCATTCAGACAGACACTTGAACGGGCAGAGAATGGAGGGACAAAGACTGTGTGCAGACAGATGGAAGTAGTTTACAATGGCATCATGGTTAGGGCAGACAGCATGGGTGTTTTCCTCTCCCTATGATTTTGTTTTCAGCTGATTGTTAAGTCCCAGAAAACAAAACACATACAGGAAAGGATAAGCAGAAGAACAACAAATCCAGCTCCAGGGAAAGGATGCACTGGGCCATCAACTGTAAAATGGTTTCTGGTTTTGGCCGACAAGAGGCATCTGTCATGTCAACCTGGAGTCCAATCTGTCTCCCTCCAGGAGTTTATGTTCACCTCAGGCAAAATGATGCTGACTCTATATCACAGATTTTATTTGTTTCGAGATACAGCATGGAACCAGGCTCTTCCGGCCCAATAGGCACACAGCTCCCTCCCGAGTTACACCCTTGTGACCAATTAACCTACTGACCCGTAGGGAGGAAACCAGGAGAACATACACACTCCTTACAGACAGTGACAGGAATTGAACCAGGCTTGCTGCTGTTGTAACGCCATTAACATTAACTGCTACACGACCGCACCGCCCCTTCAATTTAGTGCTGCAGTCAAGTGAGATATTTTATGCAGCTATGGAACAGTGAAATGTTTCCCAGAGGGGAGATGAACTGCAAGACAGGATTAGAGAAGCTTAATTTGAAAGTCTGGAAAATAGTTGGTTAAAAAGTGATTTCACTTAAGCATATAAAATCTAAAATAGTATGCACAAAGTAAATACAGATTACCACTTCAAAGTAAGCAAAGAGAGTGGACCGGGAACATAACTAGACATGAAGGGAATGGAACTATAAAAGATATTAGAAAGAAGTTCTTTATTTTTATGTCAGCTGTGCCTCACTGATAGCATCTTGTTTCTGAGGCAAAAAGGTCATGAGTCCAGTCGAGATTCCTGTCTCACAATCAGTCCGATGCTCTATCAGAGTCCTGTGTGAGCAATGCATGGTCTTACGGATAAAATGTCAAACCAAACCCTCTCAGGTGGATGCAAGTCATTCCACTGCATTTTTGAAAGTCATTTAGGGCACTTCTCCATGTATTCTGAAAACTTAGCTGTTGGTCTTTCTTCACTTTGTACCAGTCTGACACCAAACTCCCAAACGAGAGCTCTGCACTGTATTCTGTCATTGGGATTACCGGGCTGGCAGATGAAAGGACTTAAGCAGTTCAATGGCTCCTGGCGGAAATACAACATCCCTGTCAGAACCCTGAATTCTGGGAATCTCAGTCCTATGACCAGTGGAGATGGAGCATGCAGCTTGGCATTAAGAACCTTGAGTCCTGGCTAAGTGGCAGAAAGGGTGCATCACTTCACCAACTACCCAGTGCCTGGCACTTCGAGCCCCATATAGGGAAGATTTTGTGGTTCTCATATTGGCCTCATCTCCGAACCCCTGAAGCAGAGTGGGAGTAATGAACAAGAAGCATATCACTGTCCACACTATAAAATTCCTTTATTGGGTGTGAAGTGCTTCTTCAGATAATGCAAGTTGCTAAGAAAAACGCTTTTAAAATATTCAACAAGTGATAATTCTTTAGGATGAATGACTGAAAGCATAGTAAAGATAAATTATGTTAGTTCACAGCAGATATTTTCATGAGAACCTAAGTAGCAGTAGATTTTGAAATGCTCCACCTTGGATTTGAACTGTCAAGGACCAAGAATTCACAAGGAGTCAGTGTCATTAACCAGCTCCTTTGTTTTGCCTTATTAATAGTAAGCGATAATTTCAAATGTTCTTCAGAAATATTTACCCATCTTACAAAGATGGGTGAGGCAGTGGACTAGAACCCCACAGATCATAAGGAGGCTTGTTCAGTTTTAATTGTCACTTCTACATCATAGCAGGCGGTGAAATGCATCATTTGCATTAACAACAAGCAAGGCTGTGCTTGGGACAGCGTGCAAGGGTCACCACACATCCTGGCCCCAACATAGCAAGCCCACAACGTTCCAGAGGGCAATACCAGCAGCAGCAAAATGAAACAAAACATTCCCATCCCTCCCACCCACTTGCAGTGGGAGCAATGAAATTCAATAAATGTATTGTATTGTGGGTGACACTATAATAAACATAGAGACTTCCTAAGCATAAAAGCACAACTACTACACTAACGTCCTGCAGAGAAATACTTCAGCACTCCAGTCTCACACTACGTGATTGATTCCCAAGGTCCTTTAAAATGACAAGCTCTTCAGCGGTTCAGCCGACTGGGCATCTCCACAAGGTGACCTGTTGGTAGCACCCAGTTCCCAATCACCATCTGAACCTTTTGCTTAGACCCATGACCTTTATGTCATCCTCAATAGTTTTAGACTTTGTGCTGTGATTCTAAAGACTTTTCAGTGAACGGTGGCTTGAGAAATAAAAGGTCTCTCCAAGAGTGTCCAAAGTCTCAGGTTGAAATAAGAGCACGACACCACAGCAGAATAAATTTCAGGTTGACTGGCCATTATAATGATATTAGTTGATGCCTTAGCCTGAGGAGGGCTAAAGGCACCGGTGACCCCTGTTTCCATCCAAGGGGTCAGTGTGGACATGGTGGAGTATTACAAATACCTGGGGATACGAATGAACAATAAACTGGACTGGTCAAAGAACACTGAGGCTGTCTACAAGAAGGGTCAGAGCCGTCTCTATTTCCTGAGGAGACTGAGGTCCTTTAACATCTACTGGACAACGCTGAGGATGTTCTACGAGTCTGTGGTGGCCAGGGCTATCATGTTTGCTGTTGTGTGCTGGGGCAGCAGGCTGAAGGTAACAGACAGAATCAACAAACTCATTCGTAAGGCCAGTGATGTTGTGGGGGTAGAACTGGACTCTCTGACGGTGGTGTCTAAAAAGAGGATGCTGTCCAAGTTGCATGCCATCTTGGACAATGACTCCCATCCATTCCATAATGTACTGGTTAGGCACAGGAGTACATTCAGCCAGAGACTCATTCCACCGAGATGTAACACTGAGCGTCATAGGAAGTCATTCCTACCTGTGGCCATCAAACTTTACAACTCCTCCCTTGGAGTGTCAGACACCCTGAGCCAATAGGCTGGTCCTGGACTAATTTACTTATTATTATTTAATTATTTATGGTTTTATATTGCTGTATTTCTACACTATTCTTGGTTGGTGCGACTGTAATGAAACCCAATTTCCCTCGGGATCAATAAAGTATGTCTGTCTGTCTTTGGCTGTACTTTCACCTTGTTCTGTTAGAGACAAGGCCCTCATTACCTATTTCCTTGTTTTCTATAGCCTATTATGAATGAAGATCTTTAAATGCCTACCTTGAACTTGCTGCACTTCTTAATACATTATAGAAGTTTAAATTTGTTGTTAAATGTTGCAGCTGACAAAGGTAGTGTAAAATATTTCCTTTCTCAGAGCATTGCTGTAAGCTTTGCTCCTTAGTTCAGAGGACTCTGAATGGTTCAAAATCAGTCCAGTCACTTCCTTTGTCAACTCACATATAATCTGATCAATAAAGAGAAAGAGATTCCATCCTATTTACCTGTAGATGATTCTTTGAGCTGTCAGGGTAATTTGATAAAGATTGTTAATAAAACATTTGGGTTTGTTGGCATTATAAATAAATGCGTGGAGTTCAAAAGTAAGGAAGCAAGAACGTTTTCTAAATCATTGATTCAGCTAGAAAATTGCACCCAGTACGTGGGCACCACACTTTCAAAAGGACAGTTAGGTCTTGAACAGTTCACAGAGGCAATTGACTGCTGTAGTCCCAGGTAGGAGGGCTTTCAGTTATCAGGCAAGAATTAGTGGTTCAGCTTCTTCTTTTTAGAAAAGAGGTTAAAAGGGAGATTTAATAGAGGTGCTTAAAATCAGTAAAGGTTTAACCTGGAGTACAAATGGAGAAACAATTTACGCGCAATAGTGGTCCGGCAACAAGACACTGATTTAAAATAATTGGCAAAAGTAGCTTGGAGATGCAAAAATATTTACTCAGCAAAGTTTATGATCTGCATTGCCAAAAGGGTGCTAGCAATAGTAACAATCAAAGGGGAATTGGATCACTGCTTAGAAAGGCTAAAAAAATATTGCAGAGCTCTGGGGAAAATTCAAGATTCAAGATTGTTTAAGGTCATCTCCAGTATACAAGTGTAATGGAGAACAAAATAATTGTTACTCTGGGCCCGATGCAGGACAAAATACACAATAAGATATAAGAAAACAATAATAAATACATAAGATACATAGATTGACTGTATATCTGTAATATACATAGATTGACGGTGTGCCTGTAAAGCGTCGATAGGCACAGGAGTGTCTTTATGTAAGATGACTGACAGGAAATGATAAAGTAGTGATGGAGGGGTGGGTTAGTGGGTGGAGGTGTTGATCAGCCTTACTGCTTGGGGAAAGGAACTGTGGTGGTCCTGGCGTGGATGTTACGTAGTCTTCTCCCTGATGGGAGTGGGACAAACAGTCCATGAGCAGGGTGGATGTGATCCTTCATGACGTTACTGGCCCTTTACCAACACCTTTCTGTGTGTATGTCATTGATGGCAGGCAGGCTGGTGCCAATGATGTGTCAGGCAATGTTGACTGCCTGCTGTAGTGTAGTTTCCGTACCAAGCACGTTAGGACGCTCTTTGTCATGCATCTGTAGAATGACCTGAGTATGGATGTGCACAGTCCAGCTCTCTTCAGCCTCCTCAGAGAGTAGAGGCATTGGTGAGCATTCCTGACTGTGTGTGATGCTCATTCCCAGGAGTTTGAAGCTGCTGTGCTGCTGATGTAGAGAGGAGTGTGAGTGGTGTGAGCTCTCCTAAAGCCAATAACTAACTCCTTTATCTTTTCTGATGTTGAGGAAGAGGTTATTTACCTGGCACCAGGATGCATGGATGTAGAACTAATTGGTACCTACACAACGGGCTGAATAAGCTGCCACTATGACCCACAATTTCACGTCCTAAAATAACCACAGGAAGCGTGGGGAGAATATCTCTGATCATCATTTTTGTGACCTGTTAGCTGAAACAACAATAAAGCTGAATTCATTGGTCCTGTTGCTAAAACCAACATCAATTCTGTTGAGACCAGATTATAAGAGAACTTTACTCCATCATCGGCATTGATTCTCTAGCCTTTAGTAATTTTGACATTCCAAATGACTTTGTATTTCAGCAACACAGGAATGAAACAACAAAAAATGAATGTGTTTGATTACATGCCTGCACAGAGAAGCAGTGCTTCTATATTTTAAAATCTGAAATATTTATTAACAGGCAAATCATTTTGTTTGTTTTGCACTGATGTTATGCACTAATACATCCATTGTAGCAAAATAGTCTGAATGTAGTTTTATATAAAAATGTTGGCAATATATACACTCAGTGGTCACTTTATTAGGTGTACACTTTATTAGTGTACACCTGCTCGTTAATGCAAATATCTAATCAGCCAATCATGTGGCAGAAACTCAATGCATAAAAGCATGCAGACATGGTTAAGAGGTTCAGTTGTTGTTCAGACCAGACATCAGAATGTGGAAAAAATGTGATCTAAGTGACTTTGACGGTGGACTGATTGTTGGTGCCAGATGGGGTGGTTTGAGTATCTCAGAAACTGCTGATCTCCTGGGGGTTAACAAGTTTCTGGAGTTTACAAAGGATGGTGTGCAAATCAAAAAATATCCAGTGGGCAAAAATGCCTTGTTAATGAGAGCAGTCAGAGGAGAATGACTGGACTGGATGGGCTCCGGTAGCAGAAGACCATGAACATGCACTCTGTATTCATTCCATTAGGTACAGGAGATACTCTACCTAATAATGTGGCCTCTGAGTCTATCTAATCCAGAAAGTGTGAATACAGTATACTTGCCATAGGGCTTACTAAGCAGAACAAAGTGCTAATGGGCATTAAGCGTGAACATAACAAGTCAGAAACAGCATACGTGAAAAAGAAACATTATTAGCCAAGCAGTGAATATCTGCTACAGGCAGCGGATAATAAGGGTACAAAATTAATGAATCATGGGTTGATCTTGAGATTCTAGCACAGAAACAACCTCCTGCAAACTGTTATTTAGAACATCTTCATTGAGCTCAGAAGCCCTTGTGATAACCGGAATGTAACACAGATCCCACCCATTCGAGGCAATACCCAAAACATATTCACAGTTCTGCAAAACCAGAGCCAGTGAGTTTTAATTAGGATAATATTGGCAGGAAGGCAATGCAAAAAGATGCCTCTGTTGGGAAAAGAACAAATTAAAAATATATGAACCTTTCTAAACAAGGGCTTAGTAAGATAATGAATAACAAGGTCAGAGGTCATGCTGAGTTGGAAATAAAAGAGAAAACACAAACGTTCAAGTGAGTGAGTGAGTATGTTTGTATGTGAGTGTGTGTGGTGTGTGTGTATGTGTGTTTGTATGAGTATGTTTGTATGTGAGTGTGTGTGGTATGTGTGTGTTTGTATGTGTGTGTGTGTGTGTGTGTGTGTGTGTGTGTTGTGAGTGTGTCAGTGTGTGTATTTGTGTGCGTGTGCATGTGTGTGTTGGGATGGTGGGAAATTTTTCAGAGAAAGCATGCAGGTTGCTGAACGTAACAGCTTAGACAGACAGAGAAGGCAAATGGCATTCTCGTCTTTGTGGGTTGCAGCACAGCTTGTGAACATTGGGACATCTTGTTGTAATTTTACAACACACTGGTTTAACTACATGGGGTTTTATGGGCAATTCTGGTCCCCACGCCATGTCGTAGTGTGAATTCACTGGACAGAGTGTGGAGGAGATTCAGTAGGACGTGGCCCAGATTGGAGGTCTTTAGCTAAGGGGAGAGATTGGATAGGCTGGACTTGCTTTCCATGGAGCGAGAAGGCTGGGACACCTGACAGAAATATAAGCAATTATGAGGAATATAAACAGGCAAGAATTTTTTCCCCTTAGCAGGGGTATCAAATACAAGGGGGCACCATTTTAAGTTGCGAGGTAGGAGATTTAAAGGAGATTTTAGCTTTAAGTTTTTTTACGCACAGTAACAATTGATATCTGGAGCACACTACCAGAGCAGATGCTGGAATTGAATGTAACTACTATGTTTAAGAAACATTTAGAATGCACTTTAAATTGGCTATGCGTAGAAGGTTATGGTCCTAATGCAAGGAAATGGGATTAGCCTAGATGGGCAAAAAATATCAGCAGGGATATGATGGGATGAATGGCCTGTTTCCATGCTGCGCAGTTCTGTGACACTAATAGCTAATAGTAGATAGCTGGATGATGCTTGGGTAAGTGATTGTTATTGGAAGCAGGTGGGCAGAGCTTTCAGAATGTCACAGTTAAAGTTGCTTGATCTTAAGTTCTTCATGCTTCCATGCCTCACTACAATTTCCAGAAAATGGGAAAGTGAAGAGAAAATTGAATCAGAACACTGCTTTTTCAATATATGTATGATTCGGAACAATAAGATCAAAATCTTCCCTTTGCCGACTCCAAATGTTTGATATTAAGTTCACCCGCCTGGTTAAATATGTATCTAATAGCATCCAAAAATCAATTAACCAGAGCTAAATGTGTTCAACAAATGATCATCTGGAACTCTGTTGGGTAGAAAATCCCAAATGTATACTATCTTCCGTACATCACAAAAATACAGCTGGCAAGAAGAACAGTAAAGCTCAGGATTAGGTCATTCAGACCACAATGTTGTGCCAAACTAATTAAACCAGTAAGTAAGGTCTGACGGAACATGGAGTTAAATGTGTTGAAAGAATAAGTAAATTTAGGAAGGACAACAAAATTCTAGAGGCGTCTAGCCCAATGGGAGTTCAGGGAGCTGGGTTAAGCACAATAGGCAACGATTCAAACAGAGAGAGGAGAAATGGGTTAAAAATTCTATATCTGAATGCACGAAGTGTCAGAAATAAGGCGGATGAGCTTGAAGCCCAGGTGCGAATGGGTAACTATGATGTTGTTGGGATAACGGAGACATGGCTGCAGGGAGATCAGACCTGGGAAATGAATGTACAAGGGTATACGTGCTATCGTAGGGGCAGAAATGTGGGCAGAGGGGGTGGGGTGGTCCTGTTGGTGAGGAATGAGATTCAGTCCTTTGCAAGGGGGGACATAGGGTCAGGAGTAGAGTCTGTGTGGATAGAACTGAGGAACAGTAAGGGCAAAAGGACCCAAATGGGTGTTGTCTACAGGCCACCAAAACAGTAGCATGGATATTGGGTGCAAGTTGAATAGGGAGTTAACATTGGCATGTGGCAAAGGTAATGTCGCAGTAGTTATGGCGGATTTCAACGTGCAGGTGAACTGGGAGAATCAGGTTGGTGCTGGACCACAGGATAGGGAGTTTGTAGAGTGCCTACGGGATGCATTCTTGGAACAGCTTGTACGAGAATCGACCAGGGACAAGACTATTCTGGATTTAGTGTTATGTAATGAACAGGATTTGATAAGCGATCTTGCAGTAAAGGAGCCATTAGGAGGTAGTGATCATAATATGATAAGTTTTTATCTGTAATTTGAGAAGGATAAGGGCAGCTCGGAGGTGTCAGTGTTGCAGATGAACAGGGGAAACTATGGAGCCATGAGGGAGGAGCTGGCCAAAGTTGACTGGACGGATAGCCTAGCAGAAAAGACAGTGGAACAGCAAAGGCAGGTATTCTTGGGAATAATGCACAAGGTGCAAAATCAGTTCATCCCCCAGAGAAGGAAGGATTCAAAGGGGGGAAAGGGGCCGCAGCGGTTGACAAAGGAAGTCAGAGATTGCATAGCATTAAAAAAAAAGGAAATATGACAGAGCTAAGGTGAGTGGGAGGACAGATGATTGGGAAGTTTTTAAGGAACAACAGAACTTAACTAAAAAGACAATATGGGGAGAAAAAATGAGGTACGAACGCAAGCTAGTCAGGAATATAAAGGAAGATAGCAAAAGCTTTTTTCAGTATGTGAAGAGAAAGAAGATAGTTAAGAACAATGTTGGGCCCCTGAAGAATGAATTGGGTGAAATTATTATGGGAAACAGAGAAATGGCAGAAGAATTTAATGAGTACTTTAGATCTGTTTTCACTAAGGAAGACACAAGCAATCTCCCAGATGTATGGATGAGCCAAGGACATAAGGTAACAGAGGAAATGAAACAGATTGACATTCGGAAGGAAACG
Source organism: Hypanus sabinus (assembly GCF_030144855.1). Taxonomy (NCBI): domain Eukaryota; kingdom Metazoa; phylum Chordata; class Chondrichthyes; order Myliobatiformes; family Dasyatidae; genus Hypanus; species Hypanus sabinus. The sequence goes on from NC_082711.1 coordinate 172,637,250, forward strand.
GTGTTGAGAAGACTGATGGGACTGAAGGCTAACAATCCCCAGGTCCAGATGGTCTGCACCCTAGAGTGCTAAAGGAGGTGGCCCTGGAAATTGCGGATGCATTGGTAATCATTTTCTAATGTTCCTTAGATTCAGGATCAGTTCCTGAGGATTGGAGAATGGCTAATGTTATCCCACTTTTTAAGAAAGGAGGGAGGGAGAAAACAGAGAACTATCGACCTGTCAGCCTGACATCGGTGGTGGGAAAGGTGCTAGAGTCCATTATTAAGGATGAAATAGTGGCAATCTAGATAGCAGTGATAGGATTGGGCCGAGACAGTATGGATTTACCAAGGGTAAATCATGCTTGATTAATCTGTTGGTGTTTTTTGAGGATGTAACCAGGAAGTTAGACGGGGGAGATCCAGTGGATGTAGTGTACCTCGATTTTCAGAAGGCATTTGATAAGGTCCCACATAAAAGATTGGTGGGTAAAATCAAAGCTCAGGGCATCGGGGGGAGGGCATTGACATGGATAGAAAACTGGTTGGCAGATAGAAAGCAAAGGGTAGCGGTGAATGGGTGTTTCTCGGAATGGCAGGTGGTGACTAGTGGGGTGCCACAGGGCTCGGTATTGGGACCACAGCTGTTTACCATTTAAGTTAACGATTTGGATGAAGGCATAAAAAATAACATCAGCAAATTTGCTGATGATACTAAGCTGGGTGGTAGTGTGACGTGATCAGGATGGAAGGAGAATTCAGGGTGACATGGATAGGCTGGGTGAGTGGGCAGATACTTGGCAGATGGCGTTTAATGTGAATAAGTGTGAGGTTATCCACTTTGGGAGTAAGAACAGGAAGACAGATTATTATCTGAACGGTGTAGAGTTGGGTAAGGGAGAAATACAAAGAGATCTCGGAGTCCTTGTTCATCAGTCACTGAAGGTGAATGAGCAAGTGCAGCAGGCAGTGAAGAAGGCTAATGGAATGTTGGCCTTTGTTACAAAGGGAATTGAGTACAAGAGCAAGGAAATCCTCTTGCATTTGTACAGAGCCCTGGTGAGACCACACCTGGAGTATTGCGTACAGTTTTGGTCTCCAGGGTTAAGGAAGGACATCCTGGCTGTAGAGGAAGTGCAGCGTAGATTCACGAGGTTAATTCCTGGGATGTCTGGACTGGTCTTATGCAGAAAGATTAGAGAGACTGGGCTTGTACACGCTGGAATTAAGGAGATTGAGAGGGGATCTGATTGAAACATATAAGATTATTAAGGGATTGGACAAGATAGAGGCAGGAAATATGTTCCAGATGCTGGGAGAGTCCAGTACCAGAGGGCATGGTTTGAGAATAAGGGGTAGGTCATTTAGGACAGAGTTAAGGAAAAACTTCTTCTCCCAGAGAGTTGTGGGGGTCTGGAATGCACTGCCTCGGAAGGCAGTGGAGGCCAATTCTTTGGATGCTTTCAAGAAGGAGCTAGATGGGTATCTTATGGATAGGGGAATCAAGGGATATGGGGACAAGGCAGGAACAGGGTATTGATAGTAATTGATCAGCCATGATCTCAAAATGGCGGTGCAGGCTCGAAGGGCCGAATGGTCTACTTCTGCACCTATTGTCTATTGTCTATCTAACTAAACCAATCCTTTCTGACTACACAAAGTCCATATCCACCATTCTACCAATCTCTTCTGACTATACATATTTCCATTTTCTGCATATTCAACTGTGATGGTGTTGGGTTTGCTGAACATGAAGTTCTAAACTCAAACTAAGACCTTATTGTATATAAATAGCAACAAGTATTCTCACTAATACTGTAGCTACCTAATCTTCTAAAACTAGTTTACTTCCCTGATAATGCTCCACAGTGAGCTTACTGGCCTATACCCACTATCTGAGTGGTGGGTCACCCCTCCCTACCAAGGAGAAGATACTTCCAACTAATAACATAGTTTAAAACACAGTTCATTTATTTTTAGTGATACATGTTAAATCCAAACAACATTCTTAACCCACAGAGGATCTCTATCTTAAACATTTCCAAATTACAAACTATTTCTGAAACTCAAAGGATTTACAAAATGTAGGTACAATTCCTATAAGCTAAAAAGACATACCAATGATAAAGATGAACAAATTATTGTCACAGATATTGAAGTCAAAGGAATGGACTCTAGTTCACCTCATATTTCTTCCATGTTTCCTGATTTTCCTTACCCTATTCCTAAAATTTCTGAACTGCTCTTTACATTTATAGTTTCCTTGCCACTGGGGTGACTTCACATGTACCTACAGTATATATTTCCTCAGATACTCTTTCTACACAAGGGGCCTAAGAGCTTTTTGGAGACACAGTTCCCAGCTACCTACAATTAATGCTGCATAGCTAACTTCTCTGAGTAGAACTCCCAGGTTATGAATAAGTCAGTTATGCTAAGTGATATTATCCATCAGGTCTGCAAGCTTCCTTGAACTAAACAACTTGCCAGATTATCTGTTTGGAAACAAGCCAAATGAAATAACCCATTGACTTATATTGCACCTCTTGAGCAGCAATAGACCAGGTGCAGTGCCCCAACATCCTGCTTCCTACAGACAATGTGTCAGCTATATGCAATGCTTGTCTGTAAAGCTGTATTTTCAAATTTCAAACTGGTTACTGCTTGCCATTTACATTTTAGGAACTGAAGACTTGCTCCCATTTATGACCAGAGGCTGAACAACTATAGTTGGCAGCTTAACTTATGCTCTTTGGTCTTACAGGAGGCAGCTGCTGTGTTTAGAAAGTTAAACACATGCGGCCACTGGCCCAGGAAGCAAGTACCCACCACACAATGCCTCTTAAAACCCCTCTACCGTATTTGACTCCACTACCACTTTGACATTACATTCCAGGCATGCACCATTCTCCATGTAAAAAACTTACCATGTTTTCTGTTGCCTTTGAACATCATAAATGCATGCCCTGTATTATTAGTCATTCTGACCAATAGAAGAAGATACCTCTTTTCTTCTCTTAATGCCTCTTAAAATGTTATAAAGTTTGATCAAAGCTCCCGTCAGCCTCCACAGGTCCAGAGAAGATAACTTAAATTTGTCCAATCTCTTCTTTTAGTTCATTCCCTCTAATCCAGGTGGTTTCCTTAAGATGGATGCCAAGGTGGAGATATGCCTCTCGAAGGATGTGTAAGATGCTCCTTCTCTCCGCTAATATGCAGGCCACCCTTGGGCAAGGTGTTTGATCTGCTTAGTCCTCCACCCCCCTGATCAGGATCATGTGAAGCCATGGGAGCAGGTGGAGGATGGTCGTATGAGCAGCCGGTACAGATTACAAGTCCTGGCTATGCGATCACTGATGCCAGGCAGTCAATCTCTGAAGAGCATTGATAATGGCTGGGGTCACCCATCTTGTAAAGACACTGCCCAGAAGAAGGCAATGGCAAGCCAAAGGCAATTACCAAAGACAATCATGGTCGTGGATAGAGAAAAGACCATGATTGTCTGCATCATATAATGTGGCACATAATGATGACATTGATGGTCTTGGAGAACCTCTTCCTAACCCTCCCCTGAGCCTCCACATCCTTCCTGTAATGAAGCATGTTCATCTACCTTTATTTCATTTAGAAAATGTGCAAGCCATCCACCAAAGATTAATCAGAATCTAAAAAAAAATGGTTAACTTTTCAGATTACCCAAAGAGAAAGCTTTTAGATAGTGATTCATCTGATTAATAAAACTGGGATGACGTAATCCTTTGTTAACGAGCCTCAATGTTGTATTTTGCAAAAATTTTCACTTTCTGGAAAATTGCAATCCAAAGTAGGTTGCTTTAAAAAAAAGATCTAAATACAGAATTTATTCAACTTTCAATGAGATTAGTTTTATTTTTAGAGATTATCTTAATCTTTCTCACGAACATTGAAACATACAGTGAAATCCATTGCTTTTATGTGTCAATGACCAACACGGTCTGAGAATGTGCTGGGGGCAGCCCACAAATGTCACCACAATCTGACACCAACATACTGTGCCCACAATTTACTAAATCTAACCGATACGTCTTTGGAATGTGGCAGGAAACCAGAGCACCCAGAGGAAACCCACATGGTCACAGGGAGGATGTGCAAACTCCTTTCAGACTTTGGGAGTAATTCAATACTGATTGCTGGACCCACAAAGTATTATGCTAGCCCCTACACTACCAGGATGAAAATTCTTAGATTAGGAGTTGGGGCCCACAAGCCTGCTGGAGGCTGGAAGCAGCACACGGGCTGTCCTGTGTTAAGAGGATTGTCTCTATGCCTAGGGAGGAGCAACTGGGCTTGTTTTGCTGCTTTGCTTTGTTGCTTGTGGTGTGTCCTGTGTTGTCTGGCTGAACATTGTGGGCAGGCTACATTGGCACAGGAACGTGTGGTGACACTTGCGGGCAGCCCCAAAGCACATCCTTATGTGTGCTGGTTGTTAACACAAACAATATATTTCACTGTACATCTAATAAATAAATCCAAATCTAATCCCCTTTTTTTTCTGTTTTGAAATGAATTCACAGGGGTGCCAGTGAGCCGAGATAATTTGCAAAATTGTACAGGAAAAAAATAACATCTTAATGATGCACAGTTTTATTAATCTGCGTAATATCGCATGTTGAGGAATACTGATGGGAACTTGAAATGAAATAAGAAATTAGAGGGAGCAGGGTAATAAAATAAATTAAAACACGAGGTAATTTCACCTTTGTGTTTGGAACCTGAATTCTATTTGTCAGATTAAAAAAATAACTCAGTGAATATGCTGCACACTGGTTTGGGGCAGCTCCTCTCTGCAATGAGAGTGGACATGGTTTATGGATCAGACATTAGTCAGCTTGCGCTAAAAGCAAGTAAAATGGCCGCTCTGTTGATTTTTATACATGGGAGATTTGATGGCTATGGAAGTCAGACACATGCAGGAATTTATGGAATTTGTGAAACAGCTGGTTCGGATAAAAAATCCATCTGCTTTCCCTCCCCAGATTACTTTAATCAGAAAGCAATTCATTTAAATCTGCCCCACACACAAGGTCCATTTTGAATAATTTGAAATGGAGCAGAGATAAAGCACACAGACAACAAAAATCAATCTTCATAAGTTAAGATGGCACTGATATCCCTTAGTGACAAAATTCAAAAGGAATTCAATGTTTTAAAGCCCTTATCACAATGAGTGAACAAAATATAAGGTTGAAAACTAAAATGAAAAAAAGTTAATGAAAACTTTATTGTTTCCATTTAGCGTGATGCTATTATGCCTCAGCGCATTGGAGTTCAGAGTTCAATTCCAATAGCGTCTGCAAGGAGTTTGTATGTTCTCTCTGTGACCATGTAGGTTTCCTCCAGGTGGTCTAGTTTCCTCCCACTGTCCAAAGACATACCAGTTAGTGGGTTAATTGGTCATTGTAAAATGTCTTGTGATTAGACTAAGGTGGGTTACTGGGTAGCATGGCTTGTTGGGCCAAAAGGACATGTTCCAGGTTATATTTGCACACACAAAATGCTGGAGGAGCTCAGCAGGTCAGGCAACATCTATGGAAAAGAGTAAACAGTCAATATTTTCGGCCGAGACCTTTCTTTAGGACTGAGAAGGAAGGTGGAAGATAGCAGAATAAAAAGGAGGGTGGAGGGGAAAGAGGCTAGCTGAAAGTTGATAGGTGAAGCCTATCAGTTCCTCCTGGGTCCCCTCTTCCTTCCCTTCCTCCTTGGGTCCACTCTCCTCTCCTATCAGATTCCTTCTTCTCAAATTCTTGACCTTTCTCACCCACTTGGCTTCCCCTATCATCTTCTAGCTATCCTTCTTCCCTTCCCCCCACCTTTTCATTCTGGTATCTCCCCCCTTCCCTCCCAGTCCTAAAGAAGGGTCTTGGCCTGAAGCACCGACTGCTTATTCATTTCTATATATGAGGCCAGATTTGCTGAGTTCCTCCAAAACTCTGTGTGCATTGAAATGGAATTAATGTTTCATTGTTATCCCTTCACATCAGAACAAGAAATATTACAGAGATAAACATTGGATGCGATGGGAGGTGAGGACCTCAATACAATAGTTATCTCTAAAGAGGTAGTGCTGAGCAAACTTGTTGGCCTGAAGATAAACAAGTCCCCTGGTCCTGATGGAATGCATCCCAGGGTACTGAAAGAAATTGTAGAAGTTATAGTAGAGGCTTTGATGATAATTTACCAAAATTCTCTGGACTCTGGGCAGATCCTGGCAGATTGGAAGACAGCGAGTGTCATGCCACTGTTCAAAAAAGGACGTGGGCAAAAGGCAGGTAACTATAGGTCAGTTAGTTTAACATCTGTAGTTGGGAAAATGCTTGAAGCTATCATTAAAGAAGAAATACTGAAGCATCTGGAAAGAAATGGATCCATCAGGCAGATGCAGCATGGATTCAGCAAAGGCAGGTCCTGTTTGACAAACTTACTGGAGTTCTTTGAGGATATAATGAGTGCAGTGGATAGAGGGGAATAGATGGACGTTACTTACTTGGATTTCCAGAAGGTGTTCGAAAAGATGCTGCATTAAAGACTTATCCATAAAATAAGGATGAATAGAGTTGGGGGTGATGTATTGGCATGGATGGAGGATTGGTTAACCAATACAAAGCAGAGAGTTGGGATACATGGGTGTTACTCTGGTTGGCAATCAGTGGTGAGCGGTGTGTCACTGGGGTCGGTGCTGGGCCCGCAACTGCTCATGATATACATTAACGATCTGGAAGAGGGGACTGAGTGTATCTAAGTTTGCAGATGATACTAAATTGAGTGAAAAGCAAATTGTGCAGAAGATATGGAGAGTCTGCAGAGAGATATAAATAGCTTAAGCGAGTGGGCAAGGGTCTGGCGGACAGAATACAATGTTGGTAAATGCAAGGTCATCCACTTTGGAAGAAAAAAATGGAAGAGCAGATTATTATTTAAATGTTAAAAGATTGCAGCATGCTGCTCTGCAGAGGGACTTGGGAGTGCTTCTGCATGAATCACAAAAGGTCATTTTGCATGTGCAGCAGGCAATCAAGAAGGCAAATGGAATCTTGACTTTCATTGTTAGAGGGATTGAATTTAAGAGCAGGGAGGTTATACGGCAACTGAATAGGGTACTGGTGAGGCCGCACCTGGAGTACTGCTTGCAGTTCCAGTCTCCTTTCTTGAGGAAGGATATGCTGGCTTTGGAGGCGGTGCAGGGGTTCACCAGGTTGATCGCAGAGATGAGGGGGTTAGACTATAAGGAGAGATAGAGTTGCCTGGGACTGTACTCACTGGAATTCAGAAGAATGAGAGGAGATCTTATAGAAACATATAAAATTATGAAAGGGATAGATAAGATAGCAGGGAAGTTGTTTCCATTGATAGGTGAGACTAGAATTAAGAGACATTGCCTCAAGATTTGGGGAGTATATTGAGGTCGGAGGTGAGGAGGAACTGCCTTTCCAAAAGCATGGTGAACCTGTGGAATTTGCTGCCCAATGAAGCAATGGACAATAGATGCAGGAGTAGGCCAGTCAGCCCTTTGAGCCAGCACCACCATTCACTGTGATCATGGCTGATCATCCACAATCAGTACCCCATTCCTGCCTTCTCCCCATATCCCTTGACTCCCCTACCTTTAAGAGCTCTATCTAACTCTTTCTTGAAAGCGTCCAGAGAATTGGCCTCCACTGCCTTCTGAGGCACAGCATTCCACAGAAGCTACCTTAATAAATATACTTAAGACAAGGTTGGATAGATTTTTGCAAGGTAGGGGAATTAAGGGTTATGGGGAAAAGGCAGGTAGGTGGAGATGTGTCCATGGTCAGATCAACCATGATCTTATTGAATGGCGGAGAAGGCTCAATGGGCCAGATTCCTACTGCTGCCCCCATTTCTTAAGTAGGTGAATTTTAGTTGCTACATCATGAAAATAAGGTATCGAGGAAGTATTAAAGTGAGCATAATAAAATGAATAAAAATAAAGCCTGGACAGAGAAAGGAACTGGGGTTCTTTAAGGTGACTGCTCTTAGAAGAAAAGTGACAGTTAATGTCTTAGGTTAGAGAACTGGAAAACATTGGAGATATGACTGAGATTTAGTAACTAATCTGCTTGCTGCTTGTAATCACCTCCTAATGCCATACTCTGTGAATAATCTACTTCTCACAAAATTAGACTTTCTGGATGCCTTCCTGATTGTTGGCCCCTAAATAACAGGGCTAACCTTATTTGCTCAAATATTACTGTTTGAGTTGTTGGTGCTGTGTGAATCAAATTAACCATATTAATATAGGATCATCCACAATTTCAGAAAGTCAGAAAGCAATTAACAGAATCAGGTTTTAATATCACTGGGATATGTCATGAAAACTGTCATAAAAATTAGCTTTATTTGCCACAGGTACATCAAAACATACAGTGAAATACTTTGTGTTAACGATGAACACAGTCCAAGGATTCTGCTGGAGTGTTGCCAAGCGCCATGTCAACACAGCATGTCCACAGCGTACGAACCCTAACCTGAACTTTTTTGGAATGTGGGAGGAGATTGGAGAGTCTGGAGGAAACCCGTGTGGAGACAGTACAAACTCCTTACAGACAGCAGGAGGGATTGAACTCCGACCTCTGGCGCTGTATAGTGTTACGCTAGCCGCTACGCTACCATGACGCCATTTTAATACCTTTCAACTATTGTGGTTGTGTAATGGAGGAAAATTAGCAGCTACTTCATACACATCAACAACGTCATTAAAGAATAAAGATATAGAGGAAAAGGTCATTAGCTCTCCTTCAAAGTTGAGCTTTGGGACCTTCCAATCCACCTGAGAGGGCAGACAAGGGCTGAGGAACTTACTACTTCCAATGGATTTTCACATGCTTGTATCGTACTGGGAGTGTCTGTCAGGATCAATCGTACCTCCAGGTTTCTGAAGTGGGACGCAAGCAGGCATAGAGGCATAGGCTTGAATATAAAAACTGACCACTAAGGAAAAGTACAGTCTGATGTTCTCGTCTCCGCTAATGGCCCCCAGTGTACAAATTAACATACTAAGGAGATGAGGGAAAAATAAGGAAGCAGAGAATTAATAAAAACATGATTTTAGCCTTCTGCTGCTCTTTGGAAATATTGCTTGTTTATTTTTTTCAGGAAATTAACTATTTTCCCATTTTATGCTTTTGTTGGAATGGAAACATCAAAAATCGGAGGTCGATCAGAAGTCCATACCGAGCCTGAAGGTTAACCGGAGACTCAGATATAGAGGCTCAAAGCCCAGAGCCCCAAGTCTGTGAATCTCTGTGAGTCCACGGTTAAGTCAAAGGCCCAGTGTCTGCAAATCTATGAATTCACTGAAGGCCAAAGACAGCTTGTCCTGGATTTGAGGACTGTAAATGTTCAAAGTAAATTTATTATCAAATTGCATATATGTCACATATATAGCCCTGAGATTTTTCTTCTTGTGGGCATACTCAGTAAATTTTAATAATAGAATCGAAGAAAGACCACACCTACAGCGAGAGTGCAAAAGACAACAAACTGTGCAAACACAAAAAGAAAAAAAAAAGCAATAAATAGCAAGAACATAAGATGAAGACTCCTTGAAAGTGAGTCCATTGGTTGTATGCTTAATGACGTGGCAAAAGAAGTTGAGTGAAGTTATCCCCACTGATTCAAGAACCTGGTAGTTGAGGGGTAACAACTGCTCCTGAACGTGTTGATGAGTCCTGTACCTTCTTCCTGATGTTGCAACAGTGAGAAGAGAGCATGTCCTGGATGGTGGGGGTCCCTGATGATGGATGCTGCTTTCCTGTGACAGCTCTCCGTGTAAATGTGCTCAATGGTGGGAGGGCTTTACCCATGATGGACTGAGCTGTCTTCACTAATTTTTGTAGGTTTTCTGTTCAAGAGCTTTAGTGCTTCCATACCAGGCTGTAATGCAACCAGTCAATATACTCTCCACCACACAGCTAAAGAACTTGTCAAGGTTTTAGATATTGAGCCGAGTCTTTGTAAAATCTTAAAGAAGTAAAAACTCTGCCGTTCTTTCTTCATACTGGGCTTGGGACAGATGCTCTGAATTGAGAACACCGAGAAATTTAAAGCAGCTGACTCTCTCCACCTTTGGTTCTCCATTGAGGTCTGCCTCATGGACTTCTGGTTTCCTCTTCCTGAAGTCAATAACCTGCTCCTTGGTCTTGAGGCACCACTCAGCAGATTTTCAATCTCCGTCCTGTATTGTAATTTGTCTCCACCTTTGATTCAGCCAACAACAGTGGTGTTGTCAACAATCATAAATATGGCATTGAAGCTGTGCTTAAATGTGTATAAACCAAGTCTAGCAGGGAGCTAAGCACACAGCCTTTGGTGATCCTGTGCTGATGGAGATTGTGGAGGCGATGTTGTTGCCAATCCAAATTGATTGAGGTCTGCAAATGAAGAAATCGAGGATCTAGTTGCACAAGCTGGTATTGAAGTCAAGGTCTTGAAGCTCATTGATTAGTTTTGAGGGGATGATAGTATTGGATGCTGAGCTCCAGTTGATGATGAGCATCCTGATGTGTGTGTCTTCGCTGTGCAGATGTTCCAGGGTTGAATGAAGAGCTGAATCAGGGTTGAATCAAGATGGCATTTGCTGTGGACCTGTTTTGCTGGAAGGCAAATTGGACTGGATCCAAGTCACTTCTCAGGCAGGACTCAATAAGTTTCATCACCAACCTCTGAAAACACTTCATAGCTATGGATGTAAGTACTACTGGACAATAGTCATTCTGCCAGGTTACCTTGTTCTTCTTAGGCTCTGGTTTAACTGAAGCCTGCTTGAAGCAGGTGGGCACCCTAGACTGCTAACGTGAGGGGTTAAAGATCTCAGTGAATTCTCCAGCACAGTGATCAGCACGCCTTTAGCACCTGGCCATGTACCCCCATCAGGGTTGGATGCTTTCCGTAGGTTCACCCTCCTGAAGGATGCAGGGGTAGGATGGAGGAGCAGTGTTCACATTTACTCTTGTTGCTACGTTGCTTCTGTTTTGTTGTGTCCCATGTTGTTCTGCTGAGCATAGTGAGCGTGTTATGTTAGATGATGTGTGGCAACATTTGCAGGCTGCCTCTGCACATCCCTGGGTGTGTTGGTTGTTAATGCAAATGACACACTCCACTGCAACACTCATTGTTAAAGTAGTTATAGTCGGGGTGATATTGGGGCGACAAGCTCCCACTAACTATTAAATGCTCCCAATGGCGTGCGCCTCAAATAGCCTCTGACAACCAAGTCCAGTTCTTGGTCTGCACGTACTGACAGGAGAAGGGGCAAAAGCGGGTTACTGGCACCTTAAAAGCAGTCACTTCAGGCTCATCAGTTGTGGTTGGCAGTTCATCCAGGAGAAGGAAAACTCTGACTTCAAACCTCCGCTGCCTTGCAGCTATGCCCATACATGGGGGAGGCTTCAGGAGTAAACCCCAAGGAAAAACTCTGGAGCAGGCGTCCCTAAGGCAGTCCTATGTTGAGTTTAATGCGGCCTGGCAACTCCTGTGACAGTGCTGGTGTCAAACTATATCAGTCTCTGCCATTCCTTTGGATTTATCAGATGCGTGGAGAGGGGGAGTTTGTTACATGGACAACAGCTTGCTCTCCATATCGTACTGCCCAGGCTTGTGTACCTAGACAGGTAGGACATAACATCCGATGGAGTCCTCATTCTCTCACTTCTCCTTTCCTACCCAGCTGGCTTCACCTATCACCTTCAGGATAGCCTCCTTTCCCTCCCCTTGCTTTTTCACCCCCTTCCTTCTCAGTCCTGAAGACGGGTCTCGGCCTGAAACATCGACTGTTGATTTATTTCTATAGAATCTGGCTGACCCACAGAACTCCTCCAGCATTCTGTGCCTGTTTATGTGAAATGCATCGTCTGAGCTAATGACCAACACACCCATGGATGTGCTGAGGCAGCCCGCAAGAGTCATGACACATTTTGGTCTAACATAGCATGCTCATTTTGCGCAGCAGAACAACACAGGACACAACAGCTGAAGAAGAAGGAATCTGATAGGAGAGTGGGAAATAGAGAATGAGGGGAAGGGAGGGGGAATTTTTTTTTACCAGAAGGATGAATCAATTTTCATGCCATCAGGTTGGAGGCTACACAAATGGATTATAAGGTATTGCCCCTCCATACTAAGGGTTGCCTCACCTTGGCTCAAGAGGAGGCCACGGACCGGCATGTTGGAAAGGTAATGGGAATGGGAATCAAAATGTTTTGCCACCAGGAAGTTCCACTGGAGTAGGGATGTTCAGAGAAGTGGTTCCCCAATTTACGATGGTCTCAATAATGTAGAAGAGGCCACACAGGGAGCACTAGACACAATAGGGGAGCCCAGCAGATTCAGAGGTGAACTGTTGCATCACCTGGAAGGACTGTTTGGGACCCTGAATGGAGGGGAAGGAGGTGGTGTATGGACAGGTGTAGCTCTACTGGCTGTTTGCAGGGATAATAGCCGAAAGGGAGGTTAGTGGGAGGGACAAATGGGCAAGGGAATCATGGAGAGAGTGACCCCTGCAGAAGGCGGGGGCTGGGTAAAGATATCTTTAGTGGAGTTGGCGGAAGTTGCGGAGGATGATGGGGTGGTAGGTAGGGAAAAGAGGAACTCTATCCTTGTTATGGCAGCAGGAAGGTGGGGTGAGTGTGGATGTATGGGAAATGATGGAAATGAGGGTGAGGGCAGCATCATTGCTGGAAATGAGGGAAGGAAACCCTGTTCACTGATGTCCTGGATTGGGAAGATGCAGTGGAGGCAAAGAAATTAGGAAAAGGGAATGCATTTCAAGGTACATGTGATAAACAAATCTGAAACTGAATCCACAAAAATGAGGCATCAGGGAGAAAACATGGATAATTTGTTGCTTCCACATAGACTTCTGACTAAATATTACAGTCTCTTTGTAAATATGCAAAGCAGACTTTAAGATTTGAAACTGACAATAAAGTGAATCTTTACATAGAATTTCTTCCTGCCTGAAAACTTGGTCAACGGTGTTTTATGGAAGCTTGTAACTCTCAGGAATGACTATAAGTGGACTTTGACAAAGAGAAGCATATTTTTTCTGAAGAAGGATCTCAGCTTGAAACCGCAACTGTTTATTCCCCCCCACAGGTGTTGCCTGACCTGCTGAGTTCCTCCAGCGTTTTACATGTGTTGCACAACTTTTTTAGATTTTCCAAAGTACAACAAGATGTCTTTTTTTCTTAAACTATCCAAAGTCACAAGTCACATTCAGCTTTCAGACGTCAAAGTTCGAAGTAAATTTATAAATGAGGTACTTATATGTCACCATATACTACCCTGAGATTCTTTTTGTTGCAGGCATTCTTAACCAATCTATAGAACAGTAACTGTAAACTGTAAACAAGTGGTGCAAATGCCAATATAATTAAATAGCAAAAAATAATGAGCCTGAAATAACAATAGAGTCCTTAAATGAGTGTAGTTATCCCCTTTTGTGTGAGAGCCTGATGGTTGAGGGGTAGTAACTGTTCTTGAACCTGGTGGTGTGAGTCCTAGAGCTCTTGTGTCTTCTCTTTGATGGTAACAGTGAGAAAAGAGCATGGCCTGGGTGGTGAGGATCTCGGATGATGGATGCTGCTTTTCCACAGGAACATTTCATGTAGATGTGCTCAATGGTTGGGAGGGTTTTACCTCTGATGTACTGGGCCAAATCCACTACCTTTTGTAGGATTTTCTGCTCAGAGGCATTGGCATTCCCATACCAGGCTGCAATGCAGCCAGTCAATACACTTTCCACCACACTTCTATAGAAGTTTACCAGGGTTTCCTATCACATGCCGAACTTCTGCAGACTCCTGAGGAAGTAGAGGTGTTGTCATGCTTTTTTTTGCAATTATATTTACATGATGGGTGTAGAACAGGTCCTCTGAGATAGTGACACCCAGTAATTGAAAGTTCCTCTCCACCTCAGATCCTCCAATGATTACTGGCTCATGGACCTCTGGTTTCCCTCTCCTGAAGTCTACAATCAGCTCCTTGGTCAATAAAATCAATGAAAACTTACAGAGAAACAAAGACTGACGAACAACCAATGTGCAAAAGTAGACAATCTGTGCAAATACAAAAAGAACCTCAAATGATAATAATAATAGATAAATAATAAATAATACTGAGAAGATGAATTGAAGAGTCATTGAAAGGTTGTGGAATCAGTTCAGTGTTGAGCTGAGTGAAGTTATCCAGCCTGGTTCAGGAGCCTGATGGCTGTAGGGTAATAACTGTTCCTCAACATGGAATCTGTTTCTAAACATTTGGATTGTCGTTTCCTAGTAGTGAATCCATCCTGTTTACCTCGCAGACAGTTTCACAGGAAGGGCGAAGGAGGAGGGAGTGGGACTGGTGTGCATTTTTGGGAGTTAATATGATTGTACAGAAAAAAGGAAATGGTTACAGCCGTGACTGTCCTTGAATCAGAAATATTTCCGCTGTCCTGTCAGTGTCTGACCCAAAGTGGAACATTTTTTAAAAATTGTGACTCTTTTTCCTGCAGAGTTTCAAAGTCCAGTTCAAAGTAAATACATTATCAAAGTCACCATTTACTATCTTAAGAGATATTTCCAGGAAAATAAAGAGATACCATAGAATTTATAAGAAAATAAGATCATAAAAAATTCAAGCAGGAGTAGGCCATCTGGCCTGTTGAGCCTGCTCCGCCATTCAATAAGATCATGACTGATCTGGCCACAGACTCATCTCCACCGACCTGCTCTTTCCCCGTAACCCTTGATTTCACTACTGTGCAAAAATCTATCCAACCTTGTCTTAAATATATTTACTGAGGTAGCCTCCACTGCTTCATTGGGCAGAGAATTCCACAGATTCACCATTCTTTGGGAAAAGCAGTTTTGCCTCATTTTCATCCTAAATTTACTCCCCTGATTCCTGAGGCAATGTCTCCTAGTTCTAGTCTCACCTACCAGTGGAAACAACTTTCCTGCCTCTATCTTGTCTATCCCATTCATAATTTTATATGTTTCTATAAGGTCTCCTCTCATTCTTCTGAATTCCAGCGCATACAGGTCCAGGTGACTCAATCTCTCCTCATAGTCTAACCTCCTCATCTCTGGAATCAACCTGGTGAACCTCATCTGCACCACCTTCAAAGCCAGTATATCCTTCCTCAAGTAAGAAGACCAGAACAGCACGCAGTACTCCAGGTGCAGCCTCACCAGTACCCTGTACAGTTACAGCATAACCTCCCTGCTCTTAAATTCAATCCCTCTAGCAATGAAGGCCAACATTCCATTTGCCTTCTTGATAGCCCGCTGCACCTGCAAACCAACCTTCTACAATTCATGCACAAGCACTCCCAAGTTCCATGCACAGCAGCATGCTGCAATCTTTTAACATTTAATTAGCTATAAATAACTAAATTATGAAAAACTATGCATAAACAAAAACTGATAGGCAACCAATGTGCAAGGGAAGATAATTTGTGTAAATCATAAATAAATAAACAAATAAATAATACTGAATAAATAAATAAATCACTTTACAGATTCTATCCTTAATGTTGCGATTAAGAAAACTTCTGTAGCGTTAAAATTATGACAGAGGGTTATGTTTTAACTAACTGTGAAGTTGTGTCCCATCAGCACCCACAGTGATGGGAATCTTTCAGCTCAGCTCATGAGTGATGAATGAAGGATGAAGGACACTCATTAAAGCTGCAGATTCCAACACTAATAGAATCTATTAATTTTTATTTTGTTGACTTGGTTCCTAGTTCTCCTTTAAAAGAGGTGCAATCAAAGTACTGTTGGCAACGTTGCAGATTACCAGCTTCCTCATTTGTCATATTCCCATTTTCTATCTCTGGAAGCTCAATGTCATTTTAAGTAAAGTTGTCAGTTCATTGTTGAGTTATCGCCAGCTTTGTACTCTGACCCATATCCTTTGGGAAATGATCAGAGACCGGCCCAAACTAATTTCACAAGCCAAAGCCTCTTGGAGCCACCAAGGAGAGACACTTGTTGAACTTTGATCACACAGCTGAAAAGCCACATTATACCAACTGGCTCCACTTCTTAGTAAAATAAAGAATAATAAAATCAAAACTATGTGGGACTCGTGTAGGGTAATGCTCAGTACCACCCAGGTCATGCTCTCTTCTTGCTGTTGCCATCAGGAAGAAGGTACATGAGTCTCAGGAATCACACCACCAGATTCAGAACAGTTATTACCCCTCAGCTATCAAGCTCTTGCACCAATGGAGATAACTTCACTCAGCTTCACTCACCCTATCATTGAAAGGTACCCACAACCAATGGACTCACTTTCAAGGACTCTTCATCTCATGTTCTTGATATTTTTTGCTTATTTATTTATCTATCATTATTTATATTTTTCTTTCTTTTTGTGCTTGCACAACTTGTTGTCTTTTGTATTTTGATTGTTTGCCTCTCCTGCTGGGTGGTGGGGGGGGGGTGGTCTATCACATTTCTTGAATGTACTGTGAATGCCCACAAGAAAATGAATCCCAGCATTGTATATGGTGACATATATGTACTTTGATAATACATTTATTTTGAACATGGATTTCCAAAATGTTAAGGGTTCATTGTCCATTTATGAATCAGATGGCATAGGGGAAGAAGTTGATCAGGCTTCTGTACCTCCTACCTGATGGTAACAATGAGAAAAGGGCATGTCCTGGATGCTGGGAGTCCTTAATAATGGACACTGCCTTTCTGAGACACTGCATTGAAGTGGAGAAGAGAAGGGGTAAGAGGGGAGCCAGAATGGGGAATGGAAAGCAAAGAGAGAAAGGGAAGAAACATAGAAACATAGAAAACCTACAGCACAATACAGGCCCTTCGGCCCACAAAGCTGTGCCAAACATGTCCCTACCTCAGAACAACCTAGGCTTTACCCATAGCCCTCTATTTTTCTAAGCTCCATGTAGCCATCCAGGAGTCTCTTAAAAGACCCTATTGTTTCCGCCTCCACTACCGCCACCAGCAGCCCATTCTATGCACTCACCACTCTCTGCGTAAAAAACTTACCCCTGACATCTCCTCTGTACCTACTTCCAAGCACCTTAAAACTATGCCCTCTTGTGCTAGCCATTTCAGCCCTGGGGAAAAGCCTCTGACTATCCACACGATCAATGCCTCTCATATCTTGGAAGGAGGGAGATATTACCAGGTTAGAGAAATCAATAGTCATGCCAGGCTGGAGGCCACCCAGACGCAGTATGAAGCATTGCTACACCGACCTCTAAAATCTTCCACAAACACCAGTTACTCACTTGGGCAGAAAAGACTAAATGACAAAAGAACTAAGAAAACATAACAAAGGTGTCAGTGAGTGATAAGATAAGAAAGTATAAATGAAAACATAAATAGCTCTGGAGGGAATACCAATGCTATAATACTACTAACAACTGTTGTACCAAAGCAATGGGGGAGTGATTATGACTTGGATTATTGTAGTGTTAAGTAATATATTGATAGATGAAATATTTTCCCAAGCTTTGGAAAATTATGCTAGATTGAGGATAAGTTTCAGCACTTAAGTTACAGAGAAAGGTTGAACAAGTTAGGTCTCTATTCATTGGAGCGTAGAAGGTTGAGGGGGGATTTGATCGAGGTATTTAAAATTTTGAGAGGGATAGATAGAGTTGACGTGAATAGGCTGTTTCCATTGAGAGTAGGGGAGATTCAAATGAGAGGACATGATTTGAGAATTAGGGGGCAGAAGTTTAAGGGAAACACAAGGGGGTATTTCTTTACTCAGAGAGTGATAGCTGTGTGGAATGAGCTTCCTGTAGAAGTAGTAGAGGCCAGTTCAGTTGTGTCATTTAAGGTAAAATTGGATAGGTATATGGACAGGAAAGGAGTGGACGGTTATGGGCTGAGTGCGGGTAGGTGGGAATAGATGAGATTAAAAGTTCGGCATGGACTAGGAGGGCCGAGATGGCCTGTTTCTGTGCTGTGATTGTTATATGGTTATATGGTTATAAGTTAGAGAATGTTCAGCGGAGTATTGGATTGAGCTGGAACTTATGCAGGCTGGAAGCTGAGAGGTTGGACAGGCAGGTTTGAAAAGTTTGTATTTGGAGTAATAAAAATCTATTTGAGTATTTCAGTAGCAATTAGCCTGAGGTGTGAGCCAATTAGGAACTCTTCTTCCCATAAACCAGGAACCAACAGGTCTTAGAACTATTATTACTAAGTCCTTTCATCACAAAATAGAGCAGTCAAATACTATGCACTATACTTTGATAGCATGCAACCACCGTGTAACTGATAATTCATTTAAAATAAACTTTATAATAGAATAATCATGAAAGAAAAAGAAGTTGGAACAAAAATAGGTCAAAAAACTAGTCATAAGCAGGCCTGATTCTGCTGAAAGGTGCTGATGTGAAGCTTTTATGAATGAGGGAGAGCCTATGGGACATTGAACTGCTGGGTAAATGATCGTTTTATTGACTGCAGAACATGGTCCCTCTTTGGGGGCTTTGCTGTTACTTGTTGGGTGGTGAGAGCTGACGCTTTCTGCTGAAATGGGTGGGGGGGGTAGTTTGATACTTTGCTACTATTTGCTGGTGGGAGAAGGGAGAAGGGTCTTTGGGGTTCCAACGCTTTCTGTGATTCTTTCTTTTGGTGTTCTGTTTTTTGTGGATGTCCGTGAAAAGCAAAAATTTCAGGTTGTATACTGTATACGTTCTCTGATAATAAATGGAACCAGTTGAACCATTTGACAAAATCAAGTTGAACCAATTTAGCTGTAATAGCTATCTTTGCTTTACATTGTACCATACGATATCCCAATATTAGTATTTTCAATTTAAATGCTTGAATTCCACTGAAAATAGAATGATACCTGAAACTGTTTCTTCAATTAGTAATATATCAAGGATCTATTTTAAATGAAAGGAGTAAATAACTGCAAAGAATGATTGGTATCATAAAAATGCTTACAAAATAGATTTGGTAGCATAAGAAATGCTTAGAAAATAATTTCATTCTGGAATCGTTGCATAAATCTTAGACGAGCAGACAACAGTGTGCAGATATGATGAAATTAAGTTAGCTCATGTACCTAAAGATAGTAAAAGGAAGGTGGGTGGAGAGAAGAATAAAGATAAATCGGTTGAAAATAGGAAACAGAATTTGCAAGTTGGAGATGAGTGCTGATCGAGACAACTCTTTAGCAACTCTGCATGAAATCAATGCTGATACTGATGAGATCAATTAAACCCTCAGTCATAATTAAAGAACTGCATTCACGTTAAAATTCATAGAGTATTCTAATTGCAAAGAGCTGTTACTGATACAGTACATTGGTTAACCACAAGAAAAAAATAAATTAACATTTATACATAATTTCTGCAGAAATGTTTTTCTAACTTAAAATCCAATCTTCATTTTACAGATCAGTAATAAAACATGAAAATGTATTTATGTATGAGGTTATGAAAAATTAGTAATAATGAATGCTTAATTAACAGAATAAACTCCATGTCTTCACGTTAATGCAATCAGAGAACTGATGTGTGTCATATAACTGACATGTTTAGTATTTATTTTTTATTCCTAAATTAACATTTTGGAAATTTTCACTCTTTATCAATACTGAGCATTACCCTACATAAGTCCCATATAGTTCTTTACTTTATATGAAGAAGTGGAGCCAGTTGGTATAATGTGGCTTTTCAGCTGTGTGATCAAAGTTCAACAAGTGTCTCTCCTTGGTGGCTCCAAGAGGCTTTGGCTTGTGAAATTAGTTTGGGCCGGTCTCTGATCATTTCCCAAAGGATATGGGTCAGAGTACAAAGCTGGCGATAACTCAACAATGAACTGACAACTTTACTTAAAATGACATTGAGCTTCCAGAGATAGAAAATGGGAATATGACAAATGAGGAAGCTGGTAATCTGCAACGTTGCCAACAGTACTTTGATTGCACCCCTTTTAAAGGAGAACTAGGAACAAAGTCAACAAAATAAAAATTAATAGATTCTATTAGTGTTGAAATCTGCAGCGTTAATGAGTGTCCTTCATCCTTCATTCATCACTCATGAGCTGAGCTAAGAAATTCCCATCACTGTGGGTGCTGATGGGACACAACTTCAGAGTTAGTTGAAACATAACCCTCTGTCATAATCTTAACACTATAGAAGTTTTCTTAATCACAACATTAAGGAGAGAATCTGGAAAGTGATTTATTTATTTATTCAGAATTATTTATTTGTTTAGTTATTTACTATTTGCACAAGTTGTCTTCCCTTGATCGTTGGTTGCTTGTCAGGTTTTGTTTATGCAGTTTTCCATAAGTTCTATTGTATTTCTTTACTTTTCTGGAAATAGCTGCAGGAAAATGAATCTTAAGATGGTAAATGGTGACTTTGATAATGTATTTAATTTGATCTTGAACTACAGGAAAACTTTTTAAAAACGTTCCACTTTGGGTCAGACACCAACAGGACAGCTGAAATATTTCTGGTCCTATGACAGCCATGGCTGTAACCATTTCATTTTTTCTGTACGATCATATTAACTCCCAAAAATGCATACCACTCCCACTCCCTCCTCCTTCGCCTTTCCTGTGAAACTATCTACGAGGTAAACAGGATGGTTCACAACTAGGAACTGGTAATCCAGATGTTTAGAAACAGATTCCAGGTTGAGGGACAGTTATTACCCTACAGCCATCAGGATAACAGAACCAGTGTGGATAACATCACTCAGCTCAACACTGAACTGATTCCACAACCCATGGACTCACTTTCAAGGACTTTACAATCAACTTCTCAGTATTATTTATTATTTATCTATTATTATTTTTTACTAACATCATTTGTGTTTTTTGTATTTGCACAGATTTTCTATTTTTGCACATTGGTTGTTCATCAGTGTTTGTTTCTGTGTAATTTTTGATTGCTTCTATTGTATTTCTTTGTTCTACAGTGAATGCCTGCAAGAAAACGAATCTCAGGGTAGTATATCATGGCTTATACGCGCTTCGATAATAAATTTACTTTCAACTTTGGTGTATGGAGGCTGAATGTGACTTGTGACTTTGCATAATTTAAGAAAAAAACTTGACACCTCTGCTATACTTTGGAAAATCGAAAATAATTTTGCAACACACACAACATGCTGGAGGAACAGTGTGTTAGGCAGCATCAATACAGGGGAATGAACAGTTGATGTTTCGCGATGAGAGTCTCGGCCCAACACTTCAACTGTTTATTCCTTTTCATAATTGCTGCCTGAACTGCTGTGTTACCATCTTGTCACCTGCCCATCATCTGCCTCTGGTGCACCATTCTACTTCACTTTCAACCATGGTCCACTCTCCTCTCCTGTCAGATTCCTCTTCTTCAGCCCTTTACGTTTTCCACCTATCACCTTCTAGCTTTCCACTTCATCCCGCTTCCCCTACCCACCCAACTTCCCCCCTCACCTGCCTGCTTGTACTCCTTACCCTCTCCCCACCCCACCTTCTTATCCTGGCTTCTACCTCCTTGCTTGCAGACTCAGAATCGGGTTTAACATCACTGGCATACAGCATGAAATTAGTTAACTTTGTGTAGCAGTACAGTGCAATACATGATAAATATAGAAAAAGACTGAATTATAGTATGTATACGTATGTTAAAATAAGTAGTACAAAAACAGAGCTAAGAAAATGTAGTGAGGCAGTGTTCGTGGATTCAGTGTCCATTTAGGAATTGGACAACAGAGGGGAAGAAGCTGTTCCTGAATTGCTGAAACTTCTGCCTTCTGTACCTCGTACCTGACAGTTACAATGAGAAGAGGGCATATTCTGGATAGTGGCGGTCCTTGATAATGGATTTTAGAGACACTGCTCCTTGAAGATGTCTTGGATACTATGCAGGTTAGCATTCATGATGGAGCTGACTAACTTTCCACTCTCTGCAGCTTTCTTCAATCATGTGCAGTCAACCCCGTCCCCATACCAGACGATGATGCAGCCAGTCAGAATGCTCTCCACAGTACATCTGTAGAAGATTTCAAGTGCTTCAGGTTATAAACCAAATCTCCTCAAATTCCTAATGAAATATAGCCACTGTCTCAGTTTCTTTATAGCTGTATCAATAGACTGGGACCAGGTATTGACACCAGGATAATGACACCGGGAAGTTGAAATTGCTCACTCTCTCCACTTCTGAGCCCTTGTTTAACCCTTTCTGAAGTCCACAGTCAACTCTTTGGTCTTGCTGACATTGACTGCAAGGTTGTTGCTGCGACACCACTCAACTAACTGTGGAGCCCCGCTGCCACCTGGGGTTATGCTAATCCCAGCATACAGACCGCTCGTCAGACGCTCCAGACCAGTTCAGAAGCAGATGAAAACCTGGCCAGCAGGAGCCATCTCTGCTCCTCAAGACTGCTTTGAACACACTAACTGGCACATGTTCAGGGAGGCGGCAACTGATGGCGACTCCACCAACTTAAGAGGAGTACACGGCATCAACAAGTGCATCGACAACATCACTGTGTCCAAGACCATCACAACACACACTAACCAGAAACTATCATTTGAATGATAGTTAAACTTGTTTTGATTTGAAATGCTGAAAGAAGTAAAATTGTGTTTGGTGGTGGAACATCATTGAAATTGGTGGAAAATGTAGAGAATAGTGTATTGAAAGTGGAGATTGTGGGGTGAAGGGTGAGGACAGGAAGAACATTGTTCTTGCTTTGTTCTGAGTTCCAGATCTGTGGTCTCTTGTGTCTCTATTGCAGGGATCAATCTGGTGAACCTTTACTGGATTTCCTCTACTATAATATGCTTCCTCAGAGAGAGCCAGACCTTTACACCATTTTCTACTCTTGTCCTTCTTATTGGAGAAAGACACCTACCCACTTGCACTCAGATACTCTTGCAATAAAGAGCAACATTTCATTTGCTTTCCTAATTCCTGATGATGCAAATGAAAATGCCATCTGGTGGATAAAGCATAATCTGCAACTCTAGCATTTAGTCACATCAACTGAATGTGGTCCACTCAACCACTGACAAGTTTCAAAAGCACTAAAGTCTTTACTTTTCTTTTATTTATTTCGGCACACAGGCCCTTCTGGCCCAATGGACCTCATTGTTCAGCAACCCACCTATTTAATTCTAGCCTAATCACAGGACAATTTACAATGACCAATTAACCTGCTACCCCAGGAGAAGCCAACCAGGGGTCCATGGACCCCTCGGTTAATGGTACGGGTCCATGGCTAAAATAAAGTTTTGGAACCCCTGTACTAACTGGTACATAGGGCCATAAGACCATAAGACATAGGAGCAGAATTAGGCCATCTGGCCCATTGAGTCTGCTCTGCCATTCAATCATGGCTGATCCTTTCTTTTAAATCTCCTCCTTAACCCGTTCCCAGCCTTCTCCCCATTACCTTTGATGCCATGTCCTATCAAGAACCTATCAATCTCTGCCTTAAATACTCCCAACGACCTGGCCGCCACAACTGCACATGGCAACAAATTCCA
Source organism: Hypanus sabinus (assembly GCF_030144855.1). Classification (NCBI taxonomy): domain Eukaryota; kingdom Metazoa; phylum Chordata; class Chondrichthyes; order Myliobatiformes; family Dasyatidae; genus Hypanus; species Hypanus sabinus. The sequence goes on from NC_082711.1 coordinate 172,660,769, forward strand.
CAAATTCCCCACCTTCTGGCTAAAGAAATTTCTCCGCATCTCTGTTTTGAAAGGGCGCCTCTCTATCCTGAGGTTGTACCCTCTTGTCCTAGACCAGGGGTCAGCAACCTTTACCACTGAAAGAGCCACCTGGACCCGTTTCCCACAGAAAAGAAAACACTGGGAGCCGCAAAACCCGTTTGACATTTAAAATGAAATAACACTGCATACAACGTTTTTTTTGCCTTTATGCTATGTATAAACAAACTATAATGTGTTGCATTTATGAAATTGATGAACTCCTGCAGAGAAAACGAAATTACATTTCTGCATGCAACAAAAACATTTTGAACTCCGAAAAAAAGACGTTGGGTTGAAAGTTACTTTTAAGTAAAATATTCAATGTCTATTTGAGTCCTTCTTGTATTTATGAAAAACGCCGAACTTAAATTTTCCGCCAGCAGCAAACCAAAAATAACGTCAGCCAGCTGTCATCCTGAAAAATGAAAGGACTATTTCACTGAACAATGAAAAAATATGAATATGAGTAAAATAATAGGCAATTAAAATATTTATCTTACTTGGTTAATGGGATTTCTGCTCCTGGACCTCAGCGCACAGCGTCTGCACATCAGGGCTGTATGATGTCACCTTCATCTTTACACAGGATCGCAAGCTGTCATCTGTGAGGTTTTCAATATCACTCCATTTGTGTTTCTGAGCAAGAACGGCCTTCTGACGGGCAACATCTTCAAGGTCTGCTGTCAAGCGTCTAAACTTGGACACCCATATGTCTTTGTCGGCTATGTCGGCCAGTTCCATCTCAAGATCAGGTTGACTCACACCTGCCAATGCAGTCGTATTCAGTAGGGAAGGATCGATGCTTAAGGGAGTGACCGGGAAGGATAATGTGTTTTTTTCCTCTCTGAACTCACAGAAGCGTTTCCCAAACGATGTTTGCATTGCGATGATTGCAGAATGTAAATACTCCGAAATTATCATGTCGTGACCTTGTTTGAACTCTCTCAAATTGGGGAAGTGAGACAAAGTGCCTTTCTGTAAATCTCTGGCAAGCACTGTCAACTTGCGCTCGAATGCCAAAACATCCTCCAACATGTGCAGGGCTGTACGTCCTTTCCCCTGAAGAGCTGTGTTCAGCGTGTTCAGGTGCGCTGTCATGTCTACCATGAAGTGTAGCTTTTCCAGCCACTCTGGCTGTTCCAGCTCAGGAAAGGTGAGCCCTTTGCTGCCCAGGAAAGTTTTCACTTCTTCCAGACACGCGACAAAGCGTTTCAGCACCTTCCGTCTGGACAGCCAGCGATAAAAACACGTTGTAGCGGTGTCAGTAAACTGCAGTCAAAGATAGCTTTATTCGAACTAAACAGCCTTGCTTTTCAGCTTCCCTCAACCCAGCCCCCATGGACGCAGATGCTGCAAAAGACGCGTACTCACAAACCCCCGTAGGCTATCTCCCTTAGCCGGAATGCTGGCTAATTGTGAGCCGTTTTATGATGTGGCAGGAAATGTGTCGCTACACTTAGGTTGTACAAGATCACCATAATTACATTTCAAAAGCTAACAAACTAACATAAAATACATTTTAATTAAATACTGACCAATTATTTCCCAAAGCCACAGGGAGCCGCAGCACAGAGGTGAAAGAGCCACAAATGGCTCGGGAGCCGCAGGTTGCCGACCCCCGTCCTAGACTCTCCCACCATGGGAAACATCCTTACCACATCTACTCTGCCTAGGCCTTTCAACATTCGAAAAGTTTCAATGAAATCCCCCCTCATCCTTCTGAATTCCAGCGAGGACAGACCCAGAGCCATTAAGCATTCTTCTTATGATAACCCTTTCATTCCTGGAATCATCCTTGTGAACCCCCTCTGGACTCTCTCCAGTTCCAGCACATCTGTTCTAAGACGAAGGGCCCAAAACTGTTCACAACACTCAAGGTGAGGCCTCACCAGTGCCTTATAAAGCCTCAGCATCACATCCCTGCTCTGGTATTCTAGACCTCTTGAAATTAATGCTAACTTTGCATTTGCCTTCTTCACCACCGACTCAACCTGCAAGCTAACCTTTAGGGTGTTCTGCACAAGGACTCCTAAGTCCCTCTGCATCTCAGATCCCTGTGTTTTCTCCCCGTTTAGAAAATAGTCCGCACATTTATTTCTACTACCAAAGTGCATGGACTGTGGGAGGAAACTAGAGCACCTGGAGGAAACCTATGTGTTCATGGGGTGGGACATCAAGTATCTTACAGACGGTGCAGGAACTGAACTCTGCAAGCCCTAAGCTAAGCTATGCTACACCAGCACGCTTCCTTTTTTTCCCAAATATTTAATGCATCATTGGTCGACTTCCAAATCAAACTTTATTACTATCGTTAAGAATAATTCAGTGAAATTCAACACAGAGGAAGACCTGTTTTTTTTTTTTGATTTTTGCCATTTTCTTTTTTTTAGTTTGTAAAATTGATACAGTAGAAATTGCTATTTTGCAAATAAAAAGTCTACTATCCAATGGTCCGAAATTGTGGAGCAGATGGTTTAATTATCTTGCATTTACTTCCTCCCTTTCAAATCACACAATGCTGTGCTTTTTAGTTGTGGTCTTCTTCTGGGATATACTTCCAGGTTGGTGAAATATTACAATCATTTGACAAATGAAAAAAATGTTCAATATTTTCTAATTTGCATACTGCACCAGACTGATTAGACACAATCTGGCAATAGATTTTTAAATCTACTATGCGAAAAACATATGCTAGGTACCAAACACACACACACACATATGGAAATATGTGACCCCACCATTCCATATTCCTCTTTGGGTGCAAAGCCACATACCAGCTCACTTCCAGGACCTATATTCCTGTCCAAATTAATGCCACAACTTGATTTGATTTCCACCTAGGGAGAGGTGAGGCAATGACAAAACCCAGGTGAGATGAACTTTTTTGAGACTGTGTGCCCAAATTGATGACAATCTTCTAAAAAAAAATTTCTTATGTGCCATAGTAATTTTAAGCAGAGTTTATTATTGATTAATAAATTAGTAACAATAATTATGGGCTTCTTAAGAAATGAGTGAGAGTGCAGAGGACACTTACCAGGATGTTGTCTGGATTAGAGAGCATATCATTTGAGGATAGGTTGAATGAGCTGGGCCTTTTTCTTTTGAGTGAAGGAGGATGAGAGTTGGCTTGATAAAGGTGTCCAAGATGACAAAATGCATAAGTAGAATGGACAGCCAAACAGAATGGCTAACACAAACTGACATAACTTTAAGATGATTGGAGGAGTATATAGGGAGGATGACAGAGATAAGATTTTACACAGAGAATGGTGGGTGCATGGAGCTCATTGCTTTAGTGGCAGAGGAAGATATGTTGGTGACATTTAAAGGACTCTTAGTTAGGTACATGGATGAAAGAATAATGAAGGACTCTGTGGGAAGGAAAGGTTAGATTGACTTTAAAGTTGGTTAAAGGTCACCATAACACTGTGGGCCAAGGGCCTGTACTGTGCTGTAATGCTCCATGTTCTGCAAAAGATGAGTCCTTTGCTTCTTATTTATGTGTTCTCATTGTTTTGCTAATAATAAAAATATAACAGATTGTCTATAATGGAGATAGATTGAACTAAAGAAGCATTTTAGAAAACCTATTGCAAATTATTAGAATTAATCTTTTAAAAACAGTTGACTATAACATCACTTCTAAACAGTATCATTATTGTACCTCATACATAACCTAAGAAATTTGAATGTGAAATTATAAGCTTTGGTGCACATTCATAAAAGGTCAAGGAAAGTAAAATAAACATACTTTACTCTCATTGAGACTTCTGTTGCTGCACTAACAATGACAAATTTTTCAATCTGGCTTGTATTTGTTTTTTTTTAAGTTTTTATTTAGAGATACAGCACAGTAATTTTGGGAGCTGATTGTTTTATGAGTTATGCACGTAGCTCTAGTTCCATCAGTAAAGCTGCTCCTGCGATCCAAACACTGATCCATACTCCAGGACTGAGAGGATTTCTAACCATATCATCCCATGTCATGTGTTCTTGCAACCACCTAGCTGACCTGAAACATTGCCTGTGAAAACATGTCACTACTCTTGGGTTGTAAAAAAATCATTCACTGCTTCACTTGGCAGTAAAGATAATGACCATATAACCATTTTACAATCACAGCTTGGAAACAGACCATCTCGGCCCTCCTAGTCCGTGCCGAACTCTTAATCTCACCTAGTCCCACCTACCCGCACTCAGCCCATAACCCTCCAATCCTTTCCTGTCCATATACCTATCCAATTTTACCTTAAATGACACAACTGAACTGGCCTCTACTACTTCTACAGGAAGCTCATTCCACACAGCTATCACTCTCTGAGTAAAGAAATACCCCCTCGTGTTTCCCTTAAACTTCTGCCCCCGAACTCTCAAATCATGTCCTCTCGTTTGAATCTCCCCTACTCTCAATGGAAATAGCCTATTCATGTCAACTCTATCTATCCCTCTCAAAATTTTAAATACCTCCATCAAATCCCCCCTCAACCTTCTACGCTCCAATGAATAGAGACCTAACTTGTTCAACCTTTCTCTGTAACTTAAGTGCTGAAACCCAGGTAACATCCTAGTAAATCTTCTCTGCACTCTCTCTAATTTATTGATATCTTTCCTATAATTCGGTGACCAGAACTGTACACAACATTCCAAATTTGGCCTTACCAATGCCTTGTACAATTTTAACATTACATCCCAACTTCTGTACTCAATGCTTTGATTTATAAAGGCCAGCATTCCAAAAGCCTTCTTCACCACCCTATCTGTATGAGACTCCACCTTCAGGGAACTATGCACTGTTATTCCTAGATCTCTCTGTTCCTCTGCATTCCTCAATGCCATACCATTTACCCTGTATGTTCTATTTGGATTATTCCTGCCAAAATGTAGAACCTCACACTTCTCAGCATTAAACTCCATCTGCCAACGTTCAGCCCATTCTTCTAACTGGCATAAATCTCCCAGCAAGCTTTGAAAACCCACCTCATTATCCACAATTCCTCCTACCTTAGTATCATCGGCATATTTACTAATCCAATTTACCACCCCATCATCCAGATCATTTATGTATATTACAAACAACATTGGGCCCAAAACAGATCCCTGAGGCACCCCGCTAGTCACCGGCCTCCATCCTGATAAACAATTATCCACCACTACTCTCTGGCATCACCCATCTAGCCACTGTTGAATCCATTTTATTACTCCAGCATTAAATCCTAACGACTGAACCTTCTTAACTAACCTTCCATGTGGAACTTTGTCAAAGGCCTTGCTGAAGTCCATATAGACTACATCCACTGCCTTACCCTCGTTAACATTCCTCGTAACTTCTTCAAAAAATTCAATAAGGTTTGTCAAACATGATCTTCCATGCACAAATCCATGCTGGCTACTCCTAATCAGATCCTGTCTATCCAGATAATTATTAATACTATCTCTAAGAATACTTTCCATTAATTTACCCACCACTGATGTCAAACTGACCGGTCTATAATTGCTAGGATTACTTCTAGAACCCTTTTTAAACAATGGAACCACATGAGCAATACGCCAATCCTCCGGCACAATCCCCGTTTCTAATGACATCTTAAAGATCTCCGTCAGAGCTCCTGCTATTTCTACACAAACTTCCCTCAAGGTCCTGGGGAATATCCTGTCAGGACCCAGAGATTTATCCACTTCTAAATTTCTTAAAAGCGCCAGTACTTCCACCACTTTAATTGTCATCGGTTCCATAACTTCCTTACTTGTTTCCCACACCTTACACAATTCAATATCCTTCTCCTTAGTGAATACTGAAGAGAAGAAATTGATCAAAATCTCTCCCATCTCCCTCGGCTCCACACATAGCTGACAACTCTGATTCTCTAAGGGGCCAATTTTATCCCTCACTATCCTCTTGCTTTTAATATAACTGTAGAAACCTTTCGGATTTACTTTCACCTTATTTGCCAAACCAACCTCGTATCTTCTTTTAGCTTTTCTAATCTCTTTCTTAAGATTCCTTTTACATTCTTTATATTCCTCGAGCAATTCCTTTACTCCATGCTGCCTACTTCTATTGTAGACATCCCTCTTTTTCTGAACCAAATTTCTAATATCCCTTGAAAACCATGGTGCTTTCAAACCCTTAACCTTTCCTTTCAACCTAATAGGAACATAAAGATTCTGTACCCTCATAATTTCACCCTTAAATGACCTCCATTTCTCTGTACATTCTTCCCATAAAACAACTTGACCCAATCCACTCTCTCTAAATCCTTTCGCATCTCCTCAAAGTTAGCCTTTCTCCAATCAAAAATCTCAACTCTAGGTCCTGTCCTGTCCTTCTCCATAATTATATTGAAGCTAATGCTATTGTGATCACTGGACCCGAAGTGCTCCCCAACACATCTGTCAGCTGACCTATCACATTCCCTAACAGGAGATCCAACACTGCCCGGTCTAGTCTCTAGTCGGTACTTCTATGTATTGTTGCAAAAAACTATCCTGCACACATTTCACAAACTCTAAACCATCCAGCCCTTTTACAGAATGAGCTTCCCAGTCTACATGTGGAAAATTAAAATCTCCCACAATCACCACCTTGTGTTTACTACAAATATCTGCTATCTCCTTACACATTTGCTCTTCCAACTCACGCTCCCCATTAGGTGGCCAATAATACACTCCTTTCAGTGTTACTACACCTTTCCCATTCCTCAATTCCACCCAAATAGTCTCCCTAGAGGAGCTCTCTAATCTATCCTTCCAAAGCACCGCCATAAGATTTTCTCGGACAAGCAATGCAACACCTCCTCCTCTGGCCCCTCCTACTCTATCACACCTGAAGCAACTAAATCCAGGAATATTTAGTTGCCAATCACACCCTTCCTGCAACCATGTTTCACAAATAGCTACAACATCATAATTCCAGGTATCAATCCACGCTTTAAGCTCATCCACCTTTCTTACAATGCTCCTAGCATTAAAATAGATACATTTAAGATTCTCTCCATCTCCTCCTCTCTTTCCATCCCTAACAATGCATTCAAATTTATTATCCTTTTCTTTCTTCTCCCCTACATCTTCGGGCTGAGCGCATCCCTTCTCCATCACCTGCCTTTCCTCCCTCACACACTGTCTATTTACTTGCTCTACTGGTGAACTAACCTCCTCTCCCATAGTTTCCTCAAATTGATTCCCACCCCCTCATCTTACTAGTTTAAAGTCCGCCCTGTAGCCTAGCAAACCTCCCCGCTAGGATATTGGTCCCCCCCAGGATTCAAGTGTAACTCGTCCTCCTTGAACAGGTCACGCCTGCCCCAGAAGAGGTCCCAATGATCCAGAAACTTGAATCCCTGCCCCCTGCTCCAATTCCACAGCCATGCATTCATCCTCCACCTAATTCTATTCCTACTCTCACTGTCACGTGGCACAGGCAGTAATCCCGAGATTACTACCTTTGCGGTCCTTCTTCTTAACTGCCTTCCTAACTCCCTATACTCTCGTTTCAAGACCTCTTCCCCTTTCCTACCTATGTCATTGGTACCTACATGTACCACGACCTCTGGCTCCTCACCCTCCCACTTCAGGATATCTTGGACGTGATCAGAAACGTCCCAAACCCTGGCACCAGGGAGGCAAATTACCATCCGGGACTCCAGATCACCTCCACAGAACCGCCTGTCTGAACCCCTCACTATCGAGTCCCCTATTACTATGGTCCTCTTTCTTCTATCCCTACCCTTCTGAGCTACAGGGCCGTCCTCTGTGCCGGAGGCCCGGCCACTGTCACTTCCACCAGGTAGGCTGTTCCCCCCCAACAGTACTCAAACATGAGTACTTATTGTCAAGGGGTACAGCCATTGGGGTACTCTCTAGTACCTGCCTCTTCCCCTTCCTGACCGTGACACACCTATCTGCCTCCCGTGGCCCCGGAGTGACCACCTGCCTGTAACTCCTCTCTATCACCTCCCCACTCTCCCTGACCAGGCGAAGGTCATCGAGCTGCAGCTCCAGTTCCCTAACTCGGTCCCTCAGGAGCTGCAGTTCGGCGCACCTGGCGCAGATGTGGACGTCCGGGAGGCTCGGAGACTCCAGGACCTCCCACATCCGACACCGAGAACAACAAGCTGCCCTCACACTCATACTTCCCGAATAACTGAAAATAACAAGAACTAAAAGATAAGCCGACTGTGCCCTCTTCCGCCTAAGCCCTCTGAGCCCAAGCCCTGTGCTCCCGGCTCACTCTGCTGCCCGCAAACGAAGCTGCCCGCTTCTTAAGGCTGCGTTCTTTATATATCTTCCCTCCTTCCCGGGCCTCCTTCACGCACCTGCGCAGTCCCGCCTCTCAGAACTCCGATCTGAGACGCAATTGGACAATTTGAAAATGGCCGCCGCCGCACTTCCTCTCAAAGCCTCTTCCTCTTTTGGAAGAGGACAGCGAGTTATTTATTCCAAAATAACTTCTTATTCTGGGTGGGGTTTAAATAACCTCAGGGTGGCACTGCAAGCCGTGTGCCAAATTTTTTTGGTATGTGGCATAGGTTGAGAATGAGAATAGCTCATTCTCTTTGTATGCTTAAAGGCACTACAAAACATACAAAGGGAAACAAATAAACTGCTAATGGGAAACTTGTGGAAAAGAGAGGTTTGGTGCAGTGGAGGAATTGGGATTGCAATGATTTGTTTAGCCAGGGAGTAGTGAATCTGTGGAATGCTCTGCCACAGATTGTGGTGGAGGCCAAGCCATGGGTATATTTAAGGTGGAAGTTGATCGTTTCCTGATTGGTCAAAGCATATGGTGAGAAGGCAGGTGTTTGGGGTTGAGTGGGATCTGACTCGAAGACTCGAAGGACTGGATGGCCTAATTCTACTCCTGTGTCTTATGGTCTTATGATCAACTCACTGGTGTGTGGACCTCCTGGTGAAGTAAACCTGCAAGTCTTTTTTGATCAGTGAGTTCAAGGATTTAGATCATGCAATAATGAAGAAAAGGCAACTTCCCCACCCAGTTGGATGGTGTGTCTGCATCTGGTGGAGTCCCCTTGCCTTTGATGGTGGAAGCTGCAGACTTGAGAGTTTTAATCGGGAGTAGCCTGCTCTAGGAACTGACATAGGTATGATAGGTGGGATGGTTTGTTTGTTGGTACTACTAGACAACTTTAGGTGTGCTTTCGTTTCAGAAGTGCTCAGTTCATGTAACTCAACACTACTTAAAAAAGGTAGAACATTCGACTGGCATTCAGGAAGTTGGATACTTTCACATTTCTGAAAGCCTCTTTATATCATCAAAGGTTCAAAGGTTCACTTATCATCAAAGTATACAACTCTGAAATTCTTCTTCTCCAGATAGCCACAAAACCAAGAAAGAGAAAAAAGGTAGCATGATCATGAACCCCCAAATCTCCCCTCCCAAGCAAAAAAATGAACAAGCACATCACGCCCCCACAAATCCCTCTTCCCCCACACACAAACAAAAAAAAACTATAAGACCGAAAAAAGTCCATATCCATTGTCCAAATCCAGGTCCCTATTCAAATATCTATATCCAAAATGCAGAAAACCTGGGTAACATTCTCCAAGCACAAGGGCAACCTCTCCTCTCTCTGGCAACAGCAAAAGGCAGCCTCCCCTCTCCAGAGCAGAGCGATCCCATCAGCGATCAAAAGGCAGTCTCCCCTCTCCAGAGCAGAGCGATCCCATCAGTGATCAAAAGGCAGCCTCCCCTCTCCAGAGCAGAGCGATCCCATCAGCAATCAAAAGGCAGTTTCCCCTCTCCAGTAGCAGAGTGATCTCACCAGTGATCAAAAGGCAGTCTCCCCTCTCCAGAGCAGAGCGATCCCATCAGTGATCAAAAGGCAGTCTCCCCTCTCCAGAGAAGAGCGATCCCATCAGCGATCAAAAGGCAGTCTCCCCTCTCCAGAGCAGAGTGATCCCATCAGCGATCAAAAGGCAGTCTCCCCTCTCCAGTAGCAGAGCGATCCCATCAGTGATCAAAAGGCAGTTTCCCCTCTCCAGTAGCAGAGCGATCCCATCAGTGATCAAAAGGCAGTCTCCCCTCTCCAGAGCAGAGCGATCCCATCAGCGATCAAAAGGCAGTTTCCCCTCTCCAGTAGCAAAGCGATCCCATCAGTGATCAAAAGGCAGCCTCCCCTCTCCAGAGCAGAGTGATCCCATCAGCGATCAAAAGGCAGTTTCCCCTCTCCAGTAGCAGAGTGATCTCACCAGTGATCAAAAGGCAGTCTCCCCTCTCCAGAGCAGAGCGATCCCATCAGTGATCAAAAGGCAGTCTCCCCTCTCCAGAGCAGAGCGATCCCATCAGTGATCAAAAGGCAGCCTCCCCTCTCCAGAGCAGAGCGATCCCATCAGCGATCAAAAGGCAGTCTCCCCTCTCCAGAGCAGAGTGATCTCACCAGTGATCAAAAGGCAGTCTCCCCTCTCCAGTAGCAGAGCGATCCCATCAGTGATCAAAAGGCAGTTTCCCCTCTCCAGAGCAGAGCGATCCCATCAGTGATCAAAAGGCAGTCTCCCCTCTCTGGTAGCAGAGTGGTCCCATCAGTGATCAAATGACCAAGAAGTAGCAAATTCATTGATAAACCAAAGGAACTGCCTCTGCTGTCCCACCCATGACATTCACTACTTCACAACAATGGACAGATTTTAAAGCTCAAAGTAAATTTATTATCAAAAAACATATATTCTATCCTGAGATTCACTTTCTTGCAGACATTCACAGTAGAACAAAGAAATACAAGATAATCAATGAAAAACTATACACCAACAAAGACTGGAAAAAGGCCAACTGTGCAAATACAAAATAAATAAATAATCAATTAGATAAATAAATAGATGGATGAATGAATGAACGAATAAAAAAAAGACTGAAAATGTCAGTTGTATAGTCCTTGAAAGTGAGTCCATAGGTTGTGGAATCAGTTCAGAGTTGAGGTGAGTGAAGTATTCCACACAGAGGAGAAGTTGGGGCAGTTGCCTGTACAACTGGCCCAGGTGCGAGTTTGGATTGTTCTGGGTACCGAGCTAATTTGAAGATCTTCAGAGCAGCCTCAGGTCAGGTGGTGAAATCATGGACCGGAGTGAGTTGCTGGGCAGCGTGGTCTAGGTCTAGGCCCTGAGCCATTCACAGTAACTGGGTCCTAGTACAACGTATGATCCATTGTTTAGGCAATTTAAACGCCAATATTTAAACATCGGAGAACATCTTGCGCATCGGGTGTTGGTCTTTTGCTTTTTTTCTTTAATTGGGTTCTTTTGGGTTTCTTGCTTTGTGGCTACCTGTAAGCAAACAAATCTCAAGGTTGTGTAATTTATACACTCTTTGATAACAATAAATATACCTTGAATACTTTGTACTTTGAAATTGGTGGTGTGAGACCTAAGGCTCCTGTACCTCCTTCCCAATGGCAGCAGTGAGAAGACAGCATAGCCAAACCCAGTCATTATGACACAATGTGAGAGATGTTAGAAAATCTAAAGGGGAAATAATGAACATAAGAATTAATGGATGCCAGAATATGTGCCGAAGAGAAAGTAGGACTGTGCAGAATCAGAAAGGAGTAGGTTTATAATCACTAACACATTGTGAAATGTGTTGTTTTGCGGCAACGGTACAATCCAATACATCAAATGACTATGTATCAGTAAGAAATATATAAAAAAATCAATACTACAAAATAAAGCAATATAGTGAGGTAGTATTCAATAATCTAATGGTGGAGGGAAAGACGCTGTTCCTCAAACGTTGTGTGTGCAGCCTCGGGCTCCCATACCTCAATGTCATCTCATAAAAGACAATCAACTGAGAATAGATAATGCAGGTTGGATGTTGTGGTCACAGTAATTGAATTTAGCAAAAGGTTCCCCTCTAATTAGATAGGGTATGGGTAATAATAGAGAAAGAGCAATCTGTGTAGAACCATTGGGGTTTTCTTATTTTGTGCCTTACATTGAACAAATAGCACAACTTGACAGATCATCTTTAAATTATCTTAAATTATGGGTCTAGGGAATTTACAGAAATCCAAAGACTAACTGGATAATGATCAATTTCACGTCAAGAATTCGAACAGATAGATTTGTCTCTCACCTTTGTTCCAAAAAAACAGTGCTTGCAACTATCGTCATTTCAAAAGTACTGAATGAAAAATTATCTCCTTCCTTCTCAGGCCCTGTAATTTCAGAAGCCAGTGTTAGAGGTAATTTCTTTTACTAAATTATTATATCAAAAACAGTTGTATGTGCAGCATGTAATGATGGATAGAGTCTTGATAACATTCTGGGTGCAATAATGAAGATATATTCCAGCACCAACCGGATCTCCAGACATGCAGATTTTGGTTATAACTCCAACACTATGTCTACAATGTACAAATTTGTTCTAGATTCTCTTGTTCATGAGAAAGCAGAACATTTCAATCTGCACCATTTCACCACCCTCACAATTCTTATGAGGGGTCTTGAAAAGTTAACTGCTGATCTTTCCTCAGATACTGCCTGAGCTGCTGAGTTTTCTTGCATTTTCTGTTTTTATTTCAGAACTTTAGGATATCAGCAGTTTAAAAATATTTTATGGCCAATCCATCTTCTCACAAATCATCAGCAAAGTGACAGAAAATGTCATTGGCAATGCTTGCAGTGGCTCCTACTCATTAACATCTACTTACTGACACTGAGAAATAAAAATAAAATATGCTGGAGATACTCAGCGGGTTGGGCAACATCACCGGAGAACAAAAGTCATGTTTTTGGATCAATCCCCTTAAATTATTGATCTTATTGATGAAATGTTCATTCTTTTTCTTTCTCCACAGATACCACCGAACCTGTTAAATTATTCCAGTATTTCCCATTTTTATTTCATCATTTCACCATTTTTTTTTGCTCTTTAACAATTGGTGTTCATTTTGGGTTTTACTAAGATTATTTGGCTCCAGACCTTGCTGACGTTGCAAAGCCAGCACAAAAATATTCATAACTTTGTGGGAAATGAAGTATGCAGCAAGACTGACACTTGCAAAATAACGGTTCTGAGATAAAAGAGCCAGGCAAAAAAAACATTTCAAACAACTTAGGTTCTACACAAAATACTGGAGGAACTCAGCAAGTCAGAGAAAGGAATAAAGATTTGACATATTGGACTGAGATCCTTCACGACCTGAAGGGTCTCAGCTTGAATTATCAATTGTTTGTTCCTTTCCACAGATGCTGCCTAGCCTGCTGAGTTCCCCTAGCATTTTTGCATGTGTTATTCTGGATTTTCAGCTTCTGCAGAGTCTCTTTGTGTTTACAATTTAGCTTCTAGGGAGGAATATGGATCAGGTTGAGTTTAATTTGACATCTTGGTCAGCACAGACATCATGGGTGGAAGAGCCTGTTTTTATGTTGTCTGTTTCTGTTAACTGCACTCCTGCTCTTCATTGTCAACACCTCTGCAAAATCATCCTGCAGAAGTGAGGAGTAAGTGACCATCTTCAGCAGTATTTAACCATAGGCTGTTCCAGAGCAACACACACAAAATGCTAGAGTAACTCAGCAGGTCAGGCAGCATCCATGTAAATGAATAGATGGTCAACATTTCGGACTGAGACTCTTCTTCGGGACTGAGAAGGGGGAAGGTGCCAGAATAAAAATGTGGAGGGAGGGGAAGGAGGATATCTGGAAGGTGATAGCTGAAGCCACGGAGGTGGTAAAATTCAAGAGCTGGTGAAGAAGGAATCTGTTAGGAGAGGAGAGTGAACCATAGGAGAAAGGGAAGGAGGAGGGGACCTAAGGGGAAGTAATCGGCGGGTAAGAATAAGGTCACAGTAGGGAATTTGTTTACTAGAAGGAGAAATCGATATTCATGCCATCAAATTGGAGGCAACCCAGACGGAATATAAGGTGTTGCTCCTCCACCCCGAGGGTGGCATCATCTTGGCACAAGGGAAGGCCGTGGATCGACATGTAGGAATGGGAATAGATATCAGAATTAAAATGTATGGTCACCAGTCAGTCCTGCTTGTGTCGGTTGATGCAGAGGTGCTCAAAGAAGTGGTCCACCAATTTGTGATGGGTCTCACCATTGTAGAGGTCTCACCATTGCATTGGGCTCCTTTGCTGCTCAATATGTGGCATCAGTGAGCGTAACCAAAACTCAAGTCGGTAAGAATCAGGGAAAATATCTTCACTGGCTGGAATCGTACCTAGCACAAAAGTATATCCGAGTTGGACAAATGATGGACATGGAAGATTTAAAGGTAACATTGAAAGTTAAGTCTTGCCCTCTTCAGGAGTTCAATATTAATTTCATGTATATTGATTAAGTGTAAGAAAATAAAATCACAGTGCCGTAAATTTTTTTTCTTTCATTATGTTTACACTTCACTTCTTGTAGAAATAATTAGATTTGGGTAAATGATTTGCTTGACAGGTGGGAATGACTCGAGGCAGAAAGTGAGCTGTTGAAATCTCTAGAAAGAGCCAATGATATTTGCAAATCAGATCATTGAAGAAATGTAGAACAGGTTGAGCAGTTTATGATTGAGCAATGCATCATGCAAGACAAAGGCAGCGGAAAATCAAGTGTTCTAATAAAACATAAAAAACAGAATCTATTTTGGAATTGCGAATGCAGGAGAAGTCTGTTGCGCTATTTACTGTGCAACTTAGAGCAACTTTTACATTTTGCTCTGTACTGCTGGGATAAAACTGCAAACGTCACATCATGTGTAGGTGATACTAGCCCGATATCTGAATATACCACACTCAAGAGTATTTTGCTCTGTTATGATCAAGCCGTCTGGTATGGCGGTGGGGGGTGGGGGTGGAAGTGTGGGTGCTACTGCGCAGGATCGAAGTAAGCTGCAGAGAGTTGTAAACTAATTAGGTCCATTATGGGTGCTAGCCTCCGCAGTATGCAGGACACCTCCAAGGACCGATGCCTCAAAAAGGTGGTATCCATCATTAAGGATCACCATCGCCCAGGACATGCCTGAAGGCACTCAATGATCAGGAATAGCTTCTTTCCCTCTGCTGTCTGAATGGACATTGAACCCATGAAAACGACCTCACTACTTTTTAAGTTTCTATTTTTTGCACTACTAATTTAATTCAACTATTTTATATATATATATACAATTCCATTTTTTTCTATTAATTGCATTGTTACTGGTGCACCAGTGTTTCATGACATATGCCAATGAAATTAAACCTAATTCTGATTCTGGCGATCATAGATTTACAATGATGGGATCAGAAATTCAAAGTTCAAAAGTTTAAAGTAAAATTTATTATCAGAGTACATACATGTGACCACATATAACCCTGAGTTTCCTCTTCTGTGGGCATAGCTAGTAAATCTAGGAACGGTAATTGTGAACAGGAAATTGTGAATTACTGGAAAATTTGAAGCATTTTCCACTAGAATCCTGATAGAACTCATCAAAGATAATGCTGAAAAGGCTTAAGATAAAGTATATCAGGTCTTGTTCCAACCATGTAGATGCCATGGCCAAGGAAGCTCACCAACAACTTTATTTCCTCACAAGGTTAAAGAAATTTGTCATGCATGTTTGACCCTTACCAATTTTTAATTATGTATTATAGAAAGCATCCTATCCGGATGCCCAACTGCTCCTTATGTCTGCAAGAATCTACAAAAAGTTGTAGACACAACTGACCACATCACTGGAATCTTGTCTATATTTCTCACTGCCTCGGTAAAGATAGATAGGTAGATAGACACTTCATTGATCCCAAAGGAAATTACAGTGTCACAGTGCATTATAAGTCCACAGATATAAATATTAGAAGTGTAAGGAATAAAAAAATAAGTTATCACAAACAGTCTAACAGGATGGGGTCATACTTCCCTGGCTATAGGTTGACTCATTATAGAGTCTAATGGCCAATGGTAAGAATGACCTCACATAGTGCTCTTTGGAGCAGCACAGTTGTCTTAGACTATTACTAAAGGTGCTCCTCTGTTCAGCCAAGGTGAAATGCAGTGGGTGAGAAACATTGTCCAGAGTTGCCAGGATTTTCCAGAGGGTATTTTGTTCTACCACAGGCTTCAGTGTGTCCAGTTTGACTCCTATAACAGTGCCAGCCTTTCTAATCAGTTTCTTGAGCCTGTTGACATCATCCATGTTGATGCCATTGCTTCAACACACCATCGCATAGAAGATTGTACTGGCGACAATAGACTCGTAGAAAATGTGGAGGAGGTGCCTGTGTACTCCAAAGAACCTCAGTCTCCTCAGGAAGTAGAGGTGACTCTGGCCCTATTAGTACACAGCCTCTGTGTTGGTGCCCCACTCAAGTCCGTCATCCAGGTGTGGTCCAGGTACTTGTAGGTCCTCACCACATTCACGTCCTCACCATCAATAGTAACAGGGAGCAGTTCAAGCCTAGTCTTCCTAAAGTCCATTATCATCTCCTTTGTCTTACTGATGTTGAACTGCAGATGATTCAGCTTGCACCATTTGACAAAGTCCTCCACCAGAGACCTGTATTTATCCTCCCATTATACACCCAACTATTGCTGAGTCGTCAGAGAATTTCTGCGGATGACATGGCTCAGTGTAGTATCTGAAGTCTGAGGTATACAGGGTTAACACGAAGGGAGCCAATAAAGCATAAAGACCCCACCCACTCCAAACATTTTCTCTTCCATTGAGCAAAAGATACAGAAGCACTTATCACAGAATTCAGACAGCTTCTACCCTGCTGTTACAGACTATTAAGTGGTTCATTGGTATGAAAGTTAGACTCTTGACCTCACAATCTACCTTGTTAAGAATATGCACCTCACTGCCTACCTGCACTGTCTCTATAGCTGTTACACCTTAATCTGCATTATTTATTTATTTAAATCTGCATTATTTATTTTAGAGAAACAGCTCAGAACTGGCCGCCTGTCCCAATGAGCAACAAGACCTGCCAACACACCTATTTAACCAGGAGTTCCCACGCTGGGGTCCACAGACCCCCTGCTAAATGGTGTTGGTCCATGGCATAAAAACATTTGGGAACCCTGAATTTAACCCCAGCCTAATCACAGGACAGTTTACAATGACCAATTAACTTACTAACCAGTATGACTCTAGACTGTGGAGGAAACCAGATAAAACCCGTGAAGTCACGGGGACAATGTACAAACTCTTTACAGATGGCGCCAGAATTGAACTCTTGTGTAGTAGCATCGCACTACACTAGCCGTGGTACCTCAAACCACTGTTCTTATTTGGCCTTGCTCGACCTCAATGCACCGTGTAATGATTTGCTCGGTACTAACATTATGCAAGATGAGCTTTTCACTGTCTCTCAGTACTTGTGACTGTTGTAATGTATTATTAAAAGTAAGTTAATACTAATTGGGAAGCCATTGGTAACAAGAAGCTGGTTCCGGGGTTGGCAGGCTTTTACTTCCGGATTGCATTGTATATAGTTCCACCACCCATGCCGCACGAGGTACCTGAAAGCCTCTGTATTGTAAATATCATTTGCCGTCCCAGATACAGATGTTCTTTTGGCCATGAACTTGTCGAGTGGTCCTTTAGTAAAGTAGAAGTTACCACAGTGACCATAATGAACCAACTCCAAGTGAGAGGATACTTTTGAGGACTATACAGCAAAAATCCATACAAAGCAGTTGGAACAATAAGCCCTAAATTGATGTAAACTTGTTTATGCCCTAAATTCTGTCTACTTTGTGAGCTTCCAAAATGCATAACGCTGAGTCGTACCCAGTTCCATGTCCAGTACAGACAGCGCGCCGCACTGCCATAAGTACTTCTTTCCTTTGGGATTGATCAAGCCAGGCTCTTGCAGGTGGCAAGTACAACATCCGAACGGGCTATTTAAAAGAGCGAGGGAGTTTACCGTAGTTCATTGGTTCTTATTGATCATACAACCAGTGTAGTCAACAGCAAACTCACCGGAGAGGTGCCAGCTTGCTGTTAGTGGGATAACACTGCGTGCCACCCAGCAAGCGCCATGACCGCTCTCCCGAAGCGTCGTCGTCGCCCGGGACCCGAACGTCATCACGCAGCCTACGGGTGAGGACGTTGCACATGCGCAGGGAGGAGAATGAAGTCGCGACCCTTTGGCGGTGATGGTAGTGCGCTTGCGCCTTGACCGGCACCGGCGACGTTGACGTCGTGGGGGCAAGAGAGAGCGCGCGCGAATTGCGGAGGTATTTTTGGCGCCACGCTGCCAGTGCAAGCGGCTGCTGGAGTATTAAGTCTGTTCCAAAGTCGGGGGAATGGCGATCAGATTGTCCGAGGGGGCCATTTCGGTACGTATGCATCTTTCCAAACTAACCTCACCGAAACGTGTCTCCGTTGCCTCTTGCATAACCTGTCAGCATCAGCGTGCGTAGTTGCTTTTTTACTGGTTTGTATTTTACTGCCGTTCTTTAAGGGTAGTTTGGGGGTAAAGAGAAGTGAAATGTAAAACAGCCTTTAGAATTGGAGTGACGTTCCCTGCATGTTGTTGTAAGGAATGGAAAGGTATCAAACCTACACACTGGGCCCCAGACTCAACTCACTGAAATAAAACGCAATGCAAGCCTGGAGTTGCCATGTTTCTTCACGCAGAATAAATAGAACATGAATAACAGTTTCTGTTAAGGGAGAAATATTTCAGGTCAATGTTCTGTTTAGAAAGGAGAATTTGCGTAACGCCTAACCCCTACCCCTACCCCTTACAGAAAATGTGTATTACTTTAGTGTCTTTTAAGTAATTTGGAAATGCTTTGTGGTAAAGATTCCACTCCTGAAGTATATTAACTTTTGCGTTGTGGGAAACCAGTTGGCGAGCTGTTTGCATGGCAAGATCCCATAAACTGCAGTAAGAATATTAACAACCTGCAAGGTTGACCTGTACAGGTCCTGAAGAAAGGTTGACTGTTTACTCTGTTCCATAGATGCTACCTGACTTTTTGTGTGTGTTGCTTGGATTTACAGCATCTGCAGATTATCTCTTGTTTGTGATTTGGTCTCTATTGTGTGTGTTGATTTTGACCTGTAGACCTCTGGTAGCACTTGTCAATGTGAATAAAGAGGAAAATATGAGGCAAGTCCACCCCCTTTTTCCTGTGTGCAGGTAATTGTGTTCTTCCATAGTGAAAGGTTATTGGAGCTCCTCCTGATCAGTATGGTTTGGCTGAGCTGGGTTAATTAATGGACCCAGATTAGATTGGATTGGCAAGATCTTGGATAGAATTAGTGATCTGCTTTGATCAGAAAACAGCAAAACGTCTTCCTCTTGACCCTTCTACTGGCAGCAGAGAATGATGGTTCCCTTTTTCTAAAGTTTCTGAAGTGCTACCAGTTAGAGTGTAGTTCTATGTTTCCATTACTTGCAGCCAAATACATCCCAACTAGCAAGCTATAATTTTCAAGTTCAAGTTTATTGTCATTCAGCCATACACATGTATACCAACAAGTGAAACAATTTTCCTCTGTACAAGGTGCACAACACAGTATTTGTCTGGTAAGGTGTGTGGTGCACTCAGATGCAGTGGCTTCTATGGGATCGACCAAAGGTGGTGTCTGTTTTTTAAACTTATTTTTTTACGATCCCAAGACTCTGCTGGACATTAAGAACGTAAAGCACTGCAGGTCTACCCCATCAGCAAAATTGTTCGTTGGTGGAGAAACTGAAGCAGCTGGACATGGTGCGCTGAGACAGAGAGGTGTGCAGTCTGATCATGAATGATCGTCTTAGTTGCTTTTCTTGTGATTGCAAAGCCCTATTGGACTTTGGTGTGGAATACTGCAAGTCTAATTCATTGGTTTATTGGCGAATGACAGGAAGGCTCAGTGGCTCTAGTCTTAGCAAGGGTTAAGCATCAAGCTGCGATGTCGTCTGTTTACCGCCACCGCTGAGGGGGGAACATTGGAGTTGGCACTCCACTGGAGTGCCAGAGGTTGTCTGTGGCATGCTCCCAGTGTTCACTGGGGGGGGGGGGGGGGGTTGTCAGAGTGATTGTTGAATGGATGGGAAGGATCACTGAAATGCTAAGGGCCTTGCATGCCTTGTTGGAATGCACTGACATTGTCAGTTCATCCAGGGTTAATGGTATGAGCAGATTCTCCTGCTTGTCATTTAAAACCTCCAAAATACAAGAGGTTATGGGATGCTGGCCTGCCTGGCTTTTTGATTGTGGGGCTGTAGGGTAAAGGGAACAATGGAACTTGTGTGTGACGACTAGCCTACCAATGGTATAATGAAACTCTAGGAGAGCCCTTGCCATTTTCTGTGCATAAGGTAAAGGCAGAATTGCACACAGCTCATGTAGCACATAAGTGCTGAAACTTGACAATGCAGAAGGCTTACACAATGCATATCGTTCAGAGATAGTTGGGTGGGGGATAGTGATTAGGAAATGGTATAGGACTAATGAAAACTTTGGATCATAGAGACTTCATTCTAGGCTGAGCAAGCTGATGCCAGCTTGCAATATACAGAAAGGTTTTTTTTCCAGAAGGTAAACCCTGGGCTCTTGAGACCTTTCCATCTGCAATGGTTTGGATATGATTTGGAGTTTTCTGATGTCTCACTGCCCAGACAATTGGTCTGGTGGTGTTAGGACCAATGGGAGCTGCTGGAAAGTAGATATGATCGTTGAATGTCTTTGGTGATAAAGATGTTTCCGCTCGGCAGAGCACCCAGGTCGAAACAACCTTTGTTGCCCCCGACCAGAGTGATGAACGACTACCATCAGCAGATACTGAAGTGGGGTAAGCCACGCCAGCAAAAACGATTCACACGCACTTCATCTTGGTAATGTTACCTGAAGTTGCAACATATTGCAAATGCTTTTGGCACTGCACTAACTAATGGCTGTAATCTTCAAAGCCATGTTTAGTGATTGAAATTGCAGTATAAAACTGCATCACGGTTTGTTTCAGCTTACCCAAGCATTATGAGACCGTACTTGCCATTGACTGTGATACAAGGCTTGATCTACTCCAGTGGCAGATTTCCACTGTGAATAAGCAGGGGTCTTGGGGGGAAAATCCAAGAACATTTGAATTGTCTTGATCTTTGATTACAAAATTTTGTGCTCCAAAACCTGGTGTGCAATGTTTTCTATGCAACTTGCAGTTTCCCTGAGCTACGGCTGCTTCTCTGCAGCTTCTTGACTGGACTGGTTGGTTGCTGAAGGTTCATACAGTATCTCAAATGGTATGACAGTGAATGTAGGATGACTGTCATTTCTAATTTTCTAAATGTCCTATTATATCTTTTATGATAATTCCAGCATATCCTTAATAACATACATGACAGGTGAAAGTCAGCAGATACTGCAAATCCAAAATGCTGGAGGAACTCAGCATTTATGTTTCAGGCTGAGACCTTTCTTCAGGACTGGAAGCGAAGGGGGAAGACACCAGAATAAAAAGCTGGGAGGGGTTGGGGAGCAGGATAGATAGGTGATAGAAGCCAAGTCAGTAGAAAAGGTGAAGCCTGGACAGGAAGGAATCTGATAGGAGATGAGTGTACAATAGGAGAAAGGGAAGGAGGAGCAGAGCCGGGAGAAGTGATAGACAGGTGAAAACGGTAAAAGGCTAGAGTGGGGAAGAGGGGAGGAGGAGGGAAAATTTAATTTTACCAGGAGGAGGAGTTGATATTCATGCCATCAGGTTGGAGGCTACCTGGATGGAATGTAAGGTGTTGCTCCTCATATTCAACCTTTCACTATAATTCAGGTTCTCATTCAGCCTGGTCTATAGTTTTCTTGCTTTGTGATTTTCCAAACCCCTGGGACTTTGTCAGAACCTATGAAATTTTGCAAAGTTTTAACTAAAGGTTTCCCCTTCATACCTATTCATAATTGAAGGTGTGTGAGATGATATTCTTGGATCTAAAATTTCCTGGATGTACTCAACTTATTGGACTTTGTTAATTTTCGTTGAGCACTGGATTCCTCTTATTATATGATTGAGCTAAATTTGATATTGAACAGTTCACCAGAAAATTCCTCAGAGGAAGATTTGAGTGGTCTAAGGGAGCAAGAAGGGTAAACTTGGGAGTAAATTCCAGAGTCTAGATACTAGTCACCTACCTACAGGTAAGCTATTGATAAGATTGAACGAGTACAAGGAAAATTTACAAGGATGTTGCTAGGACTTGAGGACCTGAATTATACTGAAAGGTTGAATAGGTTTGTACTTTATTCCCCCGAGCAATAGAGAAGAATGGGTGATTTGATAGAAGGGTCACAATTATGAGAGGTAGATGCAAGCAGGCTTTTCCCATGAGGTTGGATTAGATGAAAACTAAAGGTCATAGATTAAAGGTGAAAGATGAAATATATAAGGGAAATTAGGGAAAACTACTTCACTCAGTGATGCGAGAGTGGAACAAACTGCCAGTGCAAGTGATGGATGCAGGTTTGATTGCAACATTTGGTTAAATACAGGGGAGCTGGAAAGTTTGTGAACCGTTTAGAATTTTCTCTATTTCTGCATAAATATGACCAAAAATGTGATCAGATCTTCCTGCAAGTTCTAAAACTGGGTAGAGAATTGAATTAAATAAATAACACAGAAACAACATACTTTTTATTTATTGAGAAAAATGATAAACAACATGTATTTGTTGGAAAAAGTATGTGAACCTTTGCTTTCAGGAACTGATGTGACCACCTTGTACAGCAATAACTTCAACCAAATGTTTCTGGTAACTTGATCAATCTTGCACATCGGCTTGGAGGAATTAAGCCTCTGTAACAAAACTGCTTCAACTCTGGGATATTGGTGGACTTCCTTTCATGTCTGCTTGCTTCAGGTCCTTCCACAACGTTTCTGTTGGATTAGGTCAGGACTTTGACATAGCCATTCCAAAATGGGAATTTTATTTTTTGGTTTAATCATTCTTGATAGACTGACTTGTGTGTTTATGGTCATTGTCTTGCTGTGTGACCCACTTTCTCTTGAACTTCATGTCACGGATGGATACCCTGATTTTCCTGCGGAATTGCTGGTATAATTCAGAATTCATAGTTCCATCAATGACAGCAGGTTGTCCTGGCAACAAAGCAGGCCCAAACCGTGCCACTGCCACCGCCATGTTTCACAGATGGCTTGAGGTTCTTGTGCTGGAATGCAGTGTTTGCTTTTCGAAAAACATAACACTTCTCATTTAAGTCAAGAAGTTCTACTTTGGACAAATCCGCCCACCGAACATTCTTCCAATGGCCTTCTGCCAATTTCTTTGATTGTGGCATGGCGCACTTCCAAAAACCTGTGTGGTGAAGATCAGACTTTGATAGTGAAGACCCAGGTTTATGTTCTTTAAATAGGGCAGGGCTCCTCTTCTCACACCTGATTGTCATCCCATTGATTGAAACACCTGACTCTCATTTCCTCTTGACATGAACTGATCAATCCTAGAGGTTCACATACTTTCTCCAACAAATACATGTAATATTGGATCATTTTTCTCAACAAATAAATGAACATATAATGTTTTCTGTTGTTTAATTGGGTTGTTTATCTAGTTTTAGGACGTGTGAAGATCTGATCACATTTTAGGTCATATTTATGCAGAAATAAAGGGAATTCTAAAGGGTTCACAAACTTTCCAGCTCCACTGTACATGGGAGGAGTGTGGAAGGCTATGATCTGGGTTTGAGTCAGAGTAACAGTTTGGCTCAAACTAAATGGGCTGAAGAGCCTGTTTCTGATCTATAGGACTGATCTACAGAATACATGTAATATTGGATCTATAATCCAATATTACATGTATTCTGAACTAGGCAATTAAAGGGACATAGTTCTGTTTTTATTAAACGGGCATTATGCTTACTGTGCCAACACTTGAAAAAACAAATTTGTCTTTTGAAGATGCTCAGTGGAATGTGCAATACTTCAGTGAGGTGCTATGCAATAAAAAGAATTCTATGATCAAAATGTCTTGCTACTTTTGTTTAGACATTGTAGATAAAAGTACACTGATTTATGAAACATTTGATGTATGCTTAGGGAGCAGTTATTTGCTCTGTAGTACGTCAGATGTAAAAAAAACAATATGTACATGCCTGACATTTCAGTAGGAAAATAACAATAATGCAATAGGGAATACAACTGTAAAGAAAACTATACCTGTAATTTTGAATTTTAATTCAAATATTCTGGCACATTCTATTGCCGGGAAAATGTTTTTACCGCGTTTTCTGCTACCTATTAATGGAGAAGATTCACATTGGATGTGGCTGTCTCTTGTCTCTGGGAAGGCTGGCATTTGTTCTTCATCCCTAATTGCTCCTGAATTGACAATGCATTGGTGGGTCCAGTGCCATAAACAACATACTAGGAAAGGTTGGAAAATTTCCTTGATGGAAACAAATAAAAATGTTGGAAATACATTGCAGATCAAGGGGCCTGTGTGGAGAAACACAGTTAATGTTACATTGGTACCCTTCAGCAGAATTAGTAAAGCTGGTTATAATATTTAAGTACTATTTATGTAATCTTCCTTGTCAGAATCTGAGATGCTGTTCTCTGAAAGACTTGAGCTTCATTCACATAGCATAGAAGACCGAAGTCAAAAGTGGGAATGTGATGGAGAAGAGAATTAAAATGCAAGCCCAGGATCTCCTGTTGTGGTCTAGATGGCGATCTGCAGAATGATCACCAAGTCTGCATTTGGCTTCTGGTGTAGAGGAGACATAATTGTGAGACTTTCAGTCTATTCTGGGAGTCTCTTGTTGGGCATGTAAAATAATATTGTCACTCAATATCATCAACTGAGTGTCTCAGTACTGGGGTTGTCAAGTTGGGTGTTGATGTAGGACGTGGAATTTGACAAACTTTTGCGGAGTTGGTATTGATGCAATTTTTACATTACCTTGATGCATGTTGTAGATGACCCTCTCTATTACAAGCCTGTTCATGACAAGAGATTCCAGGCAAATAAAGGAAACTGTTCAAGAGTATTCACAAAGCCCCTTGGAATTGCAACATTCCCATTAACTCCTGGGGATTTCTGGTTCATAACTGCTCAAAGCAGAGAGGGAGTATTTCCAGTGATATGGAAGCAATGTATCAGTAGCACAGAGTCTCTGCATAAAGGGATGGACCACTTCATAACTACCCATTCACTCCCCCCAACTGCAAAAGGGTATGCAGTTTTCATGTTGGCCACAAGCATCCCCTCATTTCTAATCAACAAGCTCCAAAACTTTGGCTCTGTACTGCTCTCTGCAACTGGATCCTTGAGTTCCTTACTGAGAGACCACAATCAGTGCAGATTAGAAATAACATCTCCATGCTGACAGTCATTATTGGCGCACCTGAAGGATGCATGCTTGGCCCACTACTCTACTCTTGCTACACCCATGGCTAGGCACAGCTCAAATGGCATGTGTAGATTTGCTAATGACGCAACTATTTCAGATGATAATGAAGAGGCATACAAAAGCAAGATTGATCAGCTGGTTGAGTGTTGCACCAATAACTCGGGGTCAGTGAGACCATGGAATTGATTGTTTACTACAGGAAGGGGAAGTTGAGAGAACACATACCAGTACTCATCAAGGGATCAGAAGTGGGAAGGGTGAGCAGTTTCAAGTTACTGGGTGTCAACTTCTCAAGATCTATCCTGGACCCAACATATTGATGAAACTACAGAAAATGCAGGGCGACAGCTGTATTTCATTTTGTGTGAGGTGACTTGGTATGTCACCAAAGACTCAAATTTCTATAGGTACACCATAGCATCACCATCCGATATGGAGTGGCCACTCCACAGGATTGAGGTAAAAACTGGAGGAAGTGTATACTTGGCCCACTCCAACGTGGGCACTAGCCTCCACAGCATCGAGCACACTTTCAAAAGGTGATGTCTCAGAAACGTGCCA
Organism: Hypanus sabinus; assembly: GCF_030144855.1. Taxonomy (NCBI): domain Eukaryota; kingdom Metazoa; phylum Chordata; class Chondrichthyes; order Myliobatiformes; family Dasyatidae; genus Hypanus; species Hypanus sabinus. The sequence continues at coordinate 172,686,681 of NC_082711.1, forward strand.
TCCATTTTTAAGGACCCCGATCACCCAGGACAGGCTCTCTTCTCGTTGGCAGAGAAGACACACTCAACATTTCAGGAACAGCTTCTTCCCTTGCATCGGATTTCTAAACGGACAATGAATCCATGCACACAATCCCACTACTGTTTTGATTCTCTCTGCTCTTTTTGCACCAGGTGTGTATGTATCTTGGATGAGGTAAAAGGGCATCTGTGCACCACATCTGGTTGTAAGAAAATGCGCTGAGAGAAAGGAGTGGAGGTTCATAGGAACAGAAATGTGAACCAGAGATTTGTAGAGAAAATTATCTTAGACTACTGAAAATGTCTCATGGTAGTATGGTGCTGAAGGCAGCAGAATCAGAATTGGGCTTGATATCACCAGCATATGTTGTGAAACTTGTGAACTTTGCAGCAGTGGTATAGGTTTCAATAGGTACTGTATTTTTAAAATCTGAATTACGGTATGATATGTATATTAAATTAAGTAGTACAAAAACGAAAAGAGTGAGGTAGTGTTCACAGATTCAGTGTCCATTTAGAAATTGGATGGCAGAAGGGAAGAAGCTGTTCCTGAGTCACTGAGTGTGCATTCAGGCTGGCTTCATGGTAGCAATGAGAAGGGGGCATGTCCTGGGTAGCGGGGGTCCTTAATGATGGATGACACCTTCCTTAGATGTCTTCGATACTATGGAAGCTAGACCCATGATAGAGCTGACGGATTTTACAAGTTTCTGCAACTTATTTTGATCTTCTGTAGTAGCCCCTTATCTTCTACTCCTTCCCCCCCCCCCCCCATACTAGACGGTGATGCAGCCACTCAAAATGCTCTCCATGGTACACCTGTAGAAATTTGAATGTTTTAGGTGTCAAACTAAATCTCCAAACTTCTAATGAAATGTAGCTGTAATCTTGCTGCCTTCATAGCTGCATCGATAGGTTGCGACCAGGTTAGTTCCTCAAATATTGACACCCAGGAACCTGAAATTGCTCACTTCATTTCTGATCCCTCTGACAGTTGGTTTGTGTTCCCTTTCTGAACTCCACAATCAGCTTTTTGGTCTTGCTAATGTTGAGCGCAAGGTTATTTCTATAATGCCATTCAGCTAGCTGGTCTTTCTCCTGTATGCCACCTCGTCGCCATCTGAGATTCTGTCAGCAATGGTTATATCATCAGCAAATCTATACATGGCATTTGAACTATGCCTAGTCTCACAGTCATCAGTATAGAGTAGCAGGCTAAGCATACCTCCCAGTGTTGATTATCAACGTGGTGGAGAGGTTATTTCTAATCCACACAGATTGTAGATTTCGGGTTAGGAAGTGGAGGGTACAGTTGCAGAGGGAGGTATAGAGGCCTAGGTTCTGTAGCTTTTCAATCAGGTCTGTAGGAATGATGGTGTTAAACACTGAGCTGTAGTCAATAAATGGCACCCTGGCATAGGTATTTGCACTGTCCAGGTGATCCAAGGTTGTAATGTCTGCCATAGACCTATTGTGACGATAGGTAACTTGTAGTGGGTCCAGGTCCTCGCTGAGTCAGGAACTGAGTCTAGCCATAACCAACCTTACAAAGCATTTCATCACTAGACGTGAGTGTTACTGGGCAATAGTTGTCCGGGCAGTTCACTGCCCTTTTTTGAGCACTGGTATATTTGTTGCCTTTTGAAGCAGATGGGAATTTCTGACTGTAGCGATGAGAGATTGAAAATGTCTGAGTGTATTAAGGGGATGTTTAATGAAGCCAGGTGAGTGGAAAGTAAAGATTACAATATTGTGTCTTTGATCACAGAGAGAGGAAAGTGGATGAGAAAGAAGCCTAGCTATTGGACCAGATGTGGGTAATATCTCAGTCAACTTGGTGGAAAGATATTTAGTTTATTTTTTTTAAAAGAGAGACTGGTTTCTCAGACTGTGGAAACTGCAGTCATTAGAATAGATAGCCAGAAGAATGAGAATAGACTAGGATCATTAGAGGAATATAACTGAGAGACTGAGGTAGTAATGAGTATTGGATGCTGACTATCCTCTGAGATGGTGGTAGAGACGCTAATGAAGTAGACAGAGGAAAATTCAGGGATAGGTTATCCAAAGGTGAAACCAAGATTGAGATTGGCAGAAATAGTGGTTGAAAAACACACATTTCTGCACCCTTGCTCTCAATTTCCTTCCTTGAAGGAAGTCGATGAGCTGGATGGGTTTTCAATAACAGTCCAGTACTTCCATTATTTCAATTCTAGGTCAATTTATTTCCTTGAATTTCAAATTGTATTATGATTTGAACGTGTCTCTGGATCAATTGTGCAGGCTTTAGATATTAATCCAGTAATGTAATCACAATATGACTATCTTTAAATGGAAAGGGTTCAGTCACATTATGCCTGTGCAGTGACTTTTATTTTTGTCTGCAATCTGAATTCAAAATGTTTGTTGGGGAGCTGCTAAATAGAACAATCTTCTATCAATATAAAGAAATGCTGCAACAGCTGGAGCAGTGAAGTGCAATGTTTGTGGATGATCTTCTCTTGCACAATCTCTTTGAATTTAAGTACAGAGTACTTGAAGCTGGCTGATGGTGTAGTGGCATCCACACCATTCTCTGAGGTGAGTGGACCCAGGTTTGAATCCAGCTGGCTTCTTGCAAGCTTTCCATCTATGCTGGGTTGAATGTTGAGCTAGCGAGTTGTCCTCAAAAAAAAAACAACTACCCAGACAAATGCTGAAGAAGCAGCAAAGTTGCCTCTCTCCTCCCCCCCCCCCCCCCCCCCGAAGTGCCACAAGGCATGGAAGGGCACGACAACAATACTTGGGTATCCAAATGTTCATCTTTGTAGCATATAGAAGGCCTTGGATTGTTTTTTTACACAAGTGTTCCTAATGCATTTCTCTTTAATAATAACTCTTTCACTTGTATTTTGCAGTCAATAGTTCAAGGGGGAACTCCTTCACAGCCACTTTTACAAGTAATTGTAAGTAACCTATTTTTTTTAGTTCATGACTGGCTAGTCCACTGATTAGCCTTTATAGAAGTTAAATATCTTGTACAATATGATTCCCTGCACTAAGTATATTTGCATGAAAATAATTCCCATAGCAGTAACTGTCACACAAATCTATTGCCTAGTCTTCCCTTTGTTAACTTGATCCACCTTTGTTGCAAGGGACTTTTGTTCTTTTTTTTTTAAACAATAAAATTCTTATTTAAGAAATAACATAAATACTTTTTGGCTCCTTGGAACCTTTCTGCAATAGGTAAGATAATAGGCTGATCTATGACATCAGTGCCATTTTGCAATATAGATTGCATATCCATTAATTCCTTTAATATCCAAAATCTATAGTTAATATGTATTCACAACTGATCCTCTGTTGCCGTTGGCTTGAGAATTCTCATGATTCACTGTTCTTAAATGGTGAAAGTTTCTTCTCATTTCTGTCCTGAATTGTCTATCTCTGACCTCAACTAGGAAGAACATCACCCTTGCAACTAAGCTAACAAGTGCTATAAAAACTTTGCATGTTTCAATGAGATCACCTTCCCATTCTTGTATCAGACCATAAGGTATGGGAGCAGAATTAGGCCATTTAGCCATTCAAATCTCTGTCATTTCATCCTGACTGATCCCGGATCCCATTCATCCCCATACACCTGCCCTCTCACCATATCCCTCAATGCCGCCTGCCAATCAGGAATCTATCAACTTCTTTGAATATAACCACAGACTAGGCCTCCACCACAGTCCATGGCAGAGAATTCCACAGATTCATCGGTCTTTGGCTAAATAAATTCTGCTTGCCCTGTGTTCTAAAAGGTCGCCTCCACCAGAGGAAGCATCCTCTCCATATCCACGTTATCTAGTCCTTTCAACATTTGGTAGGTTTCAATGAGATCCCCAAGCATTCTACTAAATTCCAGTGAGTACAGGCCCAAAGCTGCCAAACATTCCTCGTATGTTAATTCCTTCACTCCTAGAATTATCCTCATGAACCTCTGGACTCTCTCAAATGACAGTACATCCTTTCTGAGATTAGGGACCCAAAACTCTTGACAATACTCCCAAATGCAGCCTGACTGGTGTCTTATAAAGTTTCAGCATTATCTTGTTTTTTTATTCTATTCCCCTTGAAATAAATGCTAACATTGAATTTGCTGCCTTTACCACATACTCAACCTGTGAATTAACCTTCCGGGAGTCTTGCATGAGGACTCCTAAGTCCCTTTGCACCTCTGATTTGAATGTTCTCCCCATTTCGATGGTCTGCACCATCGTTCTTTTACAGAAATGCATTATCATACATTTCCTAACACTGTATTCCATCTGCCACTTTTTTAACCATTCTTCCAATTTGTCTTGCTGCAATCGCATTGCTTCCCTCAGCAAGACCTATCCCTCCACCTGTCATCGTATCATCTGCAAACTTTGCCACAAAGCCATCAATTTCACTATCTAAATCATTGACAAACAATGTGAAAAGTAAGGGTTCTAATACTGACCCCCTGAGGAACACCACTAGTCACTGGCAGCCAACTGGAAAAGGCCCCCTTTATTCTCACTCGCTGCCTCCTGCCTGTTAGCCATTCCTCTATCCATATCAGTATACTTCCTGTAACACCACTGGATTTTACTTTGTTAAACAGCCTCATGTTACTGGTTGTGACTTTCTTGAAGAATTCTAACAGATTTATCAGGCAAGATTTCCCTTCACGGAAACCATGCTGGCTTCCACTTATTTTACGTCTGAGTACTCCGAAACCTCGTCCTTAATGGACTCGCAACACTTTCCCAACCACTGAAGTTAGGCTAATAGGCCGAAAAATTTCCTCTTTTGTCTTCCTCCCTTCTTTAAGAGTAGAGTGACGTTTGCAATTTTCCAGTCCTCCAGGACCATGCCAGAATCAACCAGACACAGGTCCAATATGTTTAATGTTTTGTAGGATAAAGATGAATACTCAGGCTTCCATTATCTGGTGAGCCTTAATAACACTAACCCTTTTGCATATGCAGAAAGACCAGAAAGCGATTCTGGATATGGCCCTGTAAAATTTAACTAAGCTTCTTTGGTGGATTGTCTCCATTGCTCAGTCTACCTAATGTCCACCATGGTTTAGTACTTGTGAAGAGACTCTTTGCGGTTTTACTTGTGAAGGGATTTTACGATGAAGAGTGACAATAAATCAGAGAAGTTCAAATGGTGGAGCAGACTCAATAGGCCAAATGTCCTGATTTTACTCCTATATCTTATGGTGTAAAAGACCAGGGCTTGTGATGACTCAGTATCTTCCTGGACTGCTTCTTTCCAGTGACTGAACAGTCGCTCCCTAACTCATGGATTCTGGAGACACAAAGCACGTTACTTTCTCTATGTAACAATTCCACAAGAAATGCAGACTGTGACATTAGCCACTATATGTAGTTGTTTTTGACCAGGTTATTTTTTCATTCCATTTGAATTTGTTGCCCTTACCTCCACATCTAGAAGCTAATTTTACCCAAAGAGATCATAATAGAACATAGCTTCACAGAGTGCTGTCAAATAAGGCTGCTCATTGTCCCAATATTTTCTCAGTCTTGCCATAACGTTGTAGCTCACCTCCAACAAGCTTGCCAGTACAATGGAGCTAAACTACAGGATGTATGGGGAACCATTCAACCTGTGGTATTTCCAATGCAAATATCATCATCAAATTGGTGTATGCAGATGATGTGTGTGCATGCTGGTATTTGGTCATTGACTTTTTTAGTGAAGCATACTCAAGAATGTGGATGTTTATAGCAAGTCCAAAAGATCCTGAGAAGTGTGGACTGTTCATCTCTTTAGAACTACCCTTCAACAAAGGAAGATATTAGAAGATCAGGATATCAAACCCAACACAAGTGTATGCTCTGCCATTTGAGCATAGCTGACTTGTTTTTCCTCTGGTAGCAGTGATCTCTTGCCTTCTGAAATAAGGAAAACTACCAGGCACTTCAAAAGCATTGGTAGACCCAGTGTCGGGATATGAGACGCAATATCTAAGTTTTCTGCCTGGTGGATAAACCTAGCCTTCAGGCTTAAAGTGTATTTGGTCCAGTCCAATGGGGAGCGCATACGTATTTTGCGCATGCCGGACACCAGACTGCTGAATTAAGCACTCCCTGGTCTGTCTTGGCAAGGTATTGCCAGAGGGAGGGCAAAGAAATTATATCAATGAAGTTCTGAAAACTGCCTAAAGGAAGCATTGGCATACCCACTGACTCATGGGGATCCTTGCCTTGTACTGCACAGAATGGAGAAGGAGCATTTGTGAAGGAATTGAGAGCCACTGAATCCCTTTAGGATCCCAATAATAATGCATTACTTTGCATTTCTACCTATCCCAATGACCACATTTGCCCTTGCTCTGTCTTTTTCAGAGTGGAGTTTCAACATTAACTGCATCAGCAACGGTTTGATTTCCTTATTACATGCCATGACAATAAGTAATCTTCCAGTATATCATGCACAAAGGGGCCCGAGTCCCTCGGATAGTTAACATTTTTCAATCACTAACCATGTGAGATCTGCAGGAAGATGCTTCCTATTCATGTAAAAAGTACTGTCGTTACTGAACGACTTCATATTTTTCACTTGGCCTATTCTCTTGAAGCCTCTGAATTTTCTGAAAACCCAATGAACTTTTGTATATCAGAACGTTAATCTATTACACACGGACTTGCTCACCAAATATTGGCCTTTGGTACAGATCCCCATGGAACACTACCAGTTATAGCTTTCTGATTTGAAAAGTGACTATTTATTCGTACTCTATTTACTGCTTGTTACCTCCAAACCTATGTGCTCTAATTTCACTAATAATCTCTTGTATAGGCTTTTTGGACTTCCAGTGCATCAAATTCCCAGCCTTATTGAAAGTACAAAGATTTGTCAGACTTAATTTCCTTTTGATAAATCCACATGATTCTCCTTTGTTGTATTATTTAGTTATGCTGCCCTCTCAGCACTTAATAGATTCTGGCAATTTTGTTAACTACATCAGGATGACAGGACTGTATTTGCTTTTTTTTGTCTTCCTTTTGCGGTGCCGTTGGCCGCCACAATAGTATATTTTAATAAAAGCAAGTATAGCCTTCGAATAATGAAATTCCATAGAATGATAGCTATTGCATCCTCTATTGAAAGTAAGTGCTTTATTGCATATATATCAGTAACATCTGATAGTGAAATCTGCCTCTGTAGCACCACCACAAGTGTGCCAGAGTATTAGTTTTACTCTAATATTTTATTATATGATTTATTTTGAAGGGAGGGAAGAGGGAAGAAGGTATTGCTCTTAACGCATTTACTGAGCATTTTGAGGAGCTTGGTATACTTATGAGATGTCTTTTTTAAAAAAACCTTGGATCTCTTTGAAATGTGCTATATTAATAATGATATGCAATCCCTTTAAAGTCAATGTAAAGTGAACATGACAGATTTAATAATATAACATTCAATACTGTATGTTTTAATAAAGTGTGATACCACTTTGATTTTGACACTTTGAATGTTTTGCAGTGATAGGAACGTGGAAAAATGAGTTGGCTACTCTCTCAATATCATATTCTTGCTCTCTGTTCATCCCCCTAAATGCCTCTTTGTGCTAGAGTATTTCAGTTTAACTATTCCTTGAGTGACAATAGGGATTCCTTGAGTTCAAAATGTAAATTTTAATTATCAAAATAAATATGTCACCATATACAACCCTGAGATTAGTTTTCCTATGGGCATGCTTGGTAAATCTGTAGAATAGTAATTAAAGCAAGATCATCTAGAGTGCTGAAGACAAATTGCAAGTGCAGATATAAATAAATAGCAATAAATAACAAGAACAGAAGATGAGATAAAGAAAACTTAAAGTAAGATCATTGATTGTTGGAATATTTCAATGATGGGGCAAGTGAGCATTGTTATCCCCTTCTATTCAAAAGCCTGATGGGTGTAGGGTAATAACTGTTCTTGAAACTGGTGGTGCGAGTCCTGAAGCTCTTATACCTTCTAACTGATGGCAGCAGTAAGAAGGAAGCAAGTCCTGTGTGGTGAGAATCTCTGCTGGACGCTGCTTTCCTACAATAGTGTTTCATGTGGATGTGCTCAGTGGTTGGGAGGGCTTCACTCATGGTGTACTAGACAGAATCCACAACCTTTTGTAGGATATTTCACTGAATCTAGAGCCCAGCCAGAGAACATCTCCAAACATGTCAGATTTTTGAAATTTCAATTATATTTTTCATTCAAGTCTTTCCATCCCAGGAATTTGGTGAACCTGCATTGTATTCTTTCTAGACCAAATATATCCTTCAGTGTGGAAAGCAAAACTGCACTGTACTTCCCTGTGGTCTTGTCAAGATCTTGTGCAATTTTAGCAAAACATCATTTTTCCTGTATTTGCTCTTGAGCAATGATTGACATACTTTTTGCTACTGTAATGATTTACTGAACCTGTTTGTTTTCACTGACTAATGCACAAGGATGTTGTGATCCATTTGTACACCAATATTTCCCAAACTATTGCTATTAGATCTCTTTTTAAACTTGGGTGATTTCATGTTTATCCACATTATACTGCATCTGCCATGCTTTAGTCCACTTTTGCCACCTAATCACCTTGGTCTGTTTGTGTCAATCCCACATCTCAAAACCACCCAGCTTTGTGTTGTTGCATACAGTGACGTTTGTCAAATCGGAGATGTATGTCTGCATAGATAGAGCCCGAGCAGAGAATTTTACCGTACCCTAGTCGCCATCTGCTGCTATGAAAAAAAATCTCCTGCTCTATTTTGTCTGTCAAGCTATTTTCATTGGGTACCAGTATATACCCCTAATTCTATATGCTAATTTTGTGCTGTTTCCTCTAATGTTCAACAAAGACATCCTGAAGATCCAAATAGTCCAAATCCACTAGTTCATCCCTATTCTCTGTACCAGTTACAGTCAACGCCATATCCTTCTTAAATCTATTTGGGTTCTCATCCTGTTGATGTTTTCCAAAATTACACCCTTTATAATAGAATGTAGCATTTTCTTTGCTATTGATGTTAAGCTAATGTCTGTAATTCCCCGTTTTCTTATTTTTTTAAAAAGTAGGTACATTCCATTTACTCCATTCTGTGGGAGTACTTACATTATCAATAGGACCTTAGAAGATGACAGCCAATACATCCATTATTTCTATGGCACTTTAAGTGCTTGGATGTAGATCATCAGACTCTGAAGATGCATTAGCTTTCTGTGCCATTCATTTTTCTAGTGTTATTTATTAATTGATACTAAGTTTCTTTAATTTCTTTGCCTTAGAACCTTCGTTCCATAAATTTCCCAGAACTTGTGCCCTCTTGGTGTAATTATTCTACTACTTTGTTCTCCATTATAAATTCTCCATTTTTTAGATTAGAAGGGAACTATATTTGTTTTCACAAATCTTGTTTTGCATATTTGTAGAATATCAGTAATATAGGAAGATATTTCTCCAACATATGAACACAAATCTGTTTTCATGTACCTTACAAGTCACTGAAGTGGAGTGCAAAAATTGCCTTCGTCTTTCCTGTGGGGAAACTTGCTTCCATAATTACACAAAATAACCTCTTGAGTTGGGATCAGCGACTTGTTTTGCAAGGCTCTCTGACCTGAACATTGATAACCTTCTGATTTAAAAAAAATAATTCTGTCTTGACAGCTGGTGGGGCCATGTTACATTAAAGAAGCCGAAAGAATAATATTTTCAGCTGCAGCATTTGAATATGAAATTAAACTAATGGAATTTTTAAAATTGAAAGAATTTTGAGGATCAAGCTATTTGGAAAGAATTTATTCAATTCAGAAAACAACATAAATTGCCTTAAAACTACATCTTTTGCAGCCGTTCCTCTCCAATGGTGGTGTGAAACCTGCACCATGTCAAAATGACATGTGATCAGCAGCCAGATTTTTCAGCAGAACTACTGGGGACCCTGCAAGGGAATACAGTATTTGGTCCAGAGACATGATGGATTTAATAGGCTCAATCAGAAGTTCAGGGTTTTGTGCATTCTTGCATTCTGAGTGGTTTCTTGTACTTACAACCTATTACTCATTACAGCTGTGCACTCTCCTGCCAGAACTTGGATAGAATTCCCTATGCAAATTTTTCTACCTCTGAAACACATCAGCTGTTGTCTGACTTGGATCTGTTTCAATTTGCCTACTAGCACCACAGGTCCGCAGCAGATATCATTTCATTGGCTTTTCACTTATCCCTGGAACATCTGAATAGCGAAGGTGCAGACTTAAGGATGTTCTTTATCAACTATAGTTTGGCATTCAATACCATCATCCTCACAAACTTCTGTATTTGTGTACTGGAGATTATATTGACCGACTACATCATAGCCTGGTATGCAAATACCAATGCATTTGAACAGCATATTCTACAAAAAGTAGTGGATGCAGCCCAGTCCTTCATTGATCCATCTACGTGGAGCACTGTTTCAGGAAAATGACATCTATCAGCAGTGATTTCCCCCCACTGCCCAGCTCATGCTTTCTTCTCATTGCGGCCACAGGAAGAAGGTACAGGAGCCTCAGGGCTCACGCCACCAGGTTTGGGAACAGCTATTGTCCCTCAACCAATGGGCTGTTGAACCAGTGGTGATAACTTCACTCAACATCACTTGCCCCATCACTGAGCTGTTTCCACAACCTATGGACTCTCTTCAAAGCCTCTTCATCTCACGTTCTAGATGTTGCTTATTTATTATTTCTTTTTCTTTTGTCTTTGCACAGTTAGTTGTCTTTTGCACATTGTCCACCCTGTTGGGTGCAGTCTTTCATTTATTCCATTATGGTTCTTCGATTTATTGAGTATGCCTGCGAGAAAATGAATCTCGGGGTTGTATATGGTGACGAACATGTACTTTGGTAGTTTTACTTAGAACTTCGAACTTTACAATGCTTGAGGAGCCTCACATGAGGCTGCTTAACCTGGCCCCACCATTTCCGATAGAAGAACACCATACTGGTCCTTCCCCACCAAGCCATTGCCATGGCTGCGCCAAGCCTCAGTTTGTCCCTCAACATGTACAGCCTGGAATGAATGTGCCAGTCGGCAGCATTCCTTCATGAACATCTCGATGGAATCAAGTTGCAAATTTCAAGCCTTAAAGTACTTTTTTTTAAACCTCACTTTCCATTCAGACCTACTTGCAAGTTGATACATGCAAAACTTCTGGTGATGGCCACTGCAGTAAAATATTTTTTTAAATGTCCTTGATATGTTTTATGGTTAATTACACTTTGATTAATACAAGTGAAAATAGTTTGTATGTAATTTAATTTTGTATTGTTGAAAACAGTACTTTTAAAAATGTATATCCATTTGCCAGTTCTGTTGGAGTCCAGTTGTCATTTTCTTTTCAAATTAGGTTGTTTCTAAAACCTATCTTTTCAAGTCTTTGTGCCAGAAAGAGGCAGCTTAATTTTTTTAAAGCTGCTTCAAAGACCCACAAACAAACAGCAAACATAATTAACAGGAATTCGCTGTGGTGATTAATTCCTCTCAAGAGCATGCCATATTTGTGGGTGGTGCTGCCTTTCAGCTAAACATATTATAAACTAGCACATAAGATTGTAGAAATTCAATTTGCACTTAAGAATCTGCAGTGTCGTTATGGTAAATCAAGGTGAATTGCAACAAAAGTAATATGTAATCTATCCTGTTATATTTCACTGTAAGCACTGTATGGAGGTGCAGCACACCTGTTGTGACTGCAACGATGAATTGCTTAAATTTTAATGGTCACAGTCCATTTGGGTGACTGCACTGGAAAGGGTCCCTTTTGTGTGCCGTTGCATTTATTGTAATAGTTATTAATGGACAATATTGCCTCTGCACTGTAAGCAATTCATTTTGTTGTTCATAGAGTATTCGAAAAATTACAAATGGGCCCCCAAGGTACCGCGTGCTAATGAGTGATGGAATCCATACACTGTCATGTAAGTATTGAAGAAAGAATTTTGTTGCTTGCATTAGCCAAGTAAAAAAAAATGATTTAATTGTTCAACCAATTTATGGAATTTTATGCAAGGTATTAGCATACTAATTATGGATTATGGATATATTCCAATTTTACACAGGAACTACTACAGCCACTTGTATGGTGCTCTTAATGTAATGAAAAGTTATTTCACAGTTGCACAACAGGGATTAGGGATAAGTGGAGGATATGGGTATTGAGTAGGCTTTTAAATGGAGGGCTGTGTGGAATTTCTGTCCCCCTCAGTGATCGGCAGGTTTACATCGGAAATGGGAGAAGAGAAGTATAGATGCCTAAACCTAAAAGACAAAGATCTTGGATGGAATGGGGAAAATATAGGGTCTTGGCCTGAAACGTCAACTGGACTCTTCCATAGATGCTGCCTGACCTGCTGAGTTCCTCCAGTATATTTTGTGTGTTGCTTGAAAATATAGAAAGGTTTGTTTTGTTTTTAAACAGAAGTTTTGAAACTGTAGCATTGGTTTTGGGTGATCACACTTTCCCAGATGTTGGTCTGATCATTTGTGAAAATTAAATGTTTTCAGTCAATTAGAATATTATTTCCTACCTATGCTTAAGCAAGTTTGTGTAAAAATGGAGGAACAAGAGGGTTTTTCAGAACTATTGAATACCTATTCCTTGTGCAGGAAGTGGCATCAGCTTGGGCTCTTGGTTCTGCGGAATGTGCTATTACTGTTGTTGCTGAGGTACCCTTTGTGATGATGGCATTTTATTTTGAGATGAGGCCTGGTAACAGGCCTTCTGGCCTGACAATCCCATGCTGCCCAATTATACCCATGTGACCAATTAGCCTGCTAACCCTTATAATCATAAGACACAGGAGCAGAATTAGGCCTTTCGGCTCATTGAGTCCACTCTGCCATTTCATCACGGCTGATCCCGGATCCCATTCAACCCCATACACCTATCCTCTCACTGTATTCCTTGAAGCCTCAACCAATTAGGAATCTATCAGCTTCAGCTTTGAATGTAATGATAGACTTGACCTCCACCCAGACTGTGGCATAGCATTCCAGAGATTCACCACTCTGGCTAAAAAAAAATTCTTCTTACTTCTGTTCTAAAAGGTCAGCCCTTAATTCTAGTTCTGGATGCCCCCACCAGAGGAAACATCTCCACATCCACGTTATCTAGTTCTTTCAACATTTGGTAGGTTTTAATAAGATTCCCAAGCATTCTTCTAAATTCCGGTGAGTGCAAGCCCAAGGATGCCAAATGTTCCTTGTTTGTTAACCACTTCACTCCTGGAATTATCCTCGTGAACCTCTGGATTCTCTCCAATGACAATACATCCCTTCTGAGATGAGGGGCCCAAAACTGTTGACAGTACTCCCAAGTGCAGCCTGACTTGTGTCTTATAGTTTCAGCATTATCTTCTTGTTTTTATATTCTATTCCCCTTGAAGTAAATGCCAACATTGCATTTGCCTTCTTTACCACAGACTCAACCTGTGAATTAACCTTCTGGGAGTCTTGCATGAGGACTCCTAAGTCCCTTTGCACCTCTGATTTGAATGTTCTCCCCATTTAGATAGTCTGCACCATTGTTCTTTTACCAAAATGCATTATCATACATTTCCCAACACTGTATTCCATCTGCCACTTTTTTGACCATTCTTCCAATTTGTCTAAGTCCTATTGCAATCACATTGCTTCCTCAGCGCTACCTACCCCTCCACCTATCTTCGTAACATTTGCAAACATTGCCCCAAAACCATCAATTCCACTGTCTAAATCATTGACAAACAGTGTGAAAAGTAGCAGTCCCAATACTGACCCCTGAGGAACACCATAATTACTGGCAGCCAACCAGAAAAGGCCCCCTTTAATCCTACTTGCTGCCTCCTGCCTGTCAGCCATTCCTCTATCCATGCCAGTATATTTCCTGGAACACCATAGGATTTTATCTTGTTAAGTAGCCTCATGTGAGGCACCTTATCAAATGCCTTCTGAAAATCTAACTAAATGACATCCACTGCCTCTCCTTTGTCCACCCTGCTTGTTACTTCTAACAGATGTCAGGCATTGTTTCCTTTAATAGAAGCCATGCTGACTTTAACTTATTTTATCATTAGTCTCCAAGTACCTGAAACTTCTTCCTTAATAATAGACTCCAACACTTTCCCAACCACTGAGGTTAGGCTAACTAACTTATAATTTCCTCTTTTGTCATCCTCCTTCCTTTCAAGAGTGGGGTGACATTTGCAATTTTCTAGTCTTCTGGTAGCATGCCAGAATCAGATGATTCTTGAAAGATCCATAGTCTCTTCAGTAACCTCTCTCAGGATTCTGGGATGTAGTCCATCTGGTCCAGGTGACTTTCGAGTGTGCCTAGCACTTTTTCCCTTTGTTATAGTAATGGCACTCACTCCTGCTCATAGACCTCTGGCATATAGCTAGTGTCTTTCGCAGTGAAGAGTACTTATTAAGTTCACCTGCCATTTCTTTGTCCCCATTCCTACCTCAGCAGTGTCTATTTCCAGTGGTCCAATATCAAATCTCACTTCCCTTTTATTCTTTGTATAACTGAAAAAACCTTTAGTATCAAGCTTTATATTATCAGCTAGTTTGGCTTGTAGTTGATCTTTTCCCTTTACCTTTTGTTGATTAAGGCTTCTTAATCATCCAACTTACTTTTGCTACCTTGTATGCCCTTTCCTTGGCTTTTATGCAGTCATTAACTTCCCTTGTCAACCATGCTGCCATTTGAGAACAACTTCTGTGGGACATGTCTATCTGTCTTGTGAACTATTTCCAGAAACTTCAGCCACTCTGTTCTGCCGTCACCCCAGCCAGTACACCCCTCCAATCCACTTAGGCAAGTGCCTCTGTAATTCCCTTGATTCCATTGCAATACTGATGCATGTGACTTGTGCTTTTCCCTCTCAAATTGCAGTATGAATTCAATCATAATCACTGCCTCCTAAGGGTTCCTTTACATTAAGCTGACTAATAAAATCGTGGTTGTTACACAACACCCTATCTAAGATGGCCTTTCCCTAGTAGGCTCGAGAACGAGCTGCTCTGAAAAGCCATCTTGGAGGCATTCTACAAATTTCCCCTCTTGTGATCTGACCTCAAACTGATTTTCCCAATCCTCTTGCATATTGAAGTCCTTCATCACAATTGTGGCACTACACTTATTACGTGCCCTTTCCAGCTCCTTTTGCAATCTCAACCCCACACCTTGACTCCTATTTGGAGGCCGATATAGGATTCCCATAATGGTTTTGTTAACCCTTGCAGCTTGTTAATTCCACCCACAAAAAAAATGACACGTCTTTCTAAAGATGTAATTCCATCTCTTACCAATAGTACCACACCACTGTCTATGCCTTTCTGCCTGTCCTTTTGATAAAAAGCAAATGCTTTGACGTTAAGCTCCCAACTCTGGCCTCCTTTCAGCCATGACTTGGTGATGCCCACAACATCGTACCAACCGATCTCTTATTGCGCCACGTGCATTTAAATATAGCACCTTCAGTCCTGCATTCTTTGCCCTTGCGACGTTTGCCTCTGTGGTACAGCTTAACTCTGCTCTGTCTTCAGTTGTACCCAATCATGGGGTTGTCCTTCCTTACATTCATATTACATCACTACTTGTAAAACTTGCTGGCCCATCCTCAGCTCTATTATACTGGTTCCCTTCCCCTGTCGTATTAGCTCCCAGCAGCTCTAGCAAACCAGCCTGCAAGGATATTGTGGAACGTGGGAGAAAACAGGAGGAAGTCTACGTGGTCGTGGGGGGAACACTCTAACTCCTTGTAGAGAGTTTAGGAAATGCCGCTGCCACTGTAATAGTGTCACACTAACTGCCATGTTAGTAGATAACATCTTTCGAGAGATGGTCACTGCACTGCTCTAGGGTGTGAGTAGAGCAGGAATAAGTGATGGCCAGGAGATGGAACATGTGGGTAGCTTGAGGGGCTCCTGGGGTTATCTTGTTCTCTCACTATTATTCATTCCTGATTATTGATGGTTGTTAGATCTGCAAAGCGTATTGTAAGTTCAGAATGAAAAGGAATAGACAGTTGATGATTCAGGCCGAGGCCCTTCAATAGGACTAGGTGGCTTGCCCTAGAATGGAGTCCTTTTGGACTGTAAACCGAGTCTGTAGATGTGGAAAGGAACATCACGTTCACAGTACTGATGAGATCAATCTGCATCCCATCTGTTGGTGTAGTAAATGATATCCAGCAGTGATTGTTGTCCATATTGACAACTCACACCTTGAAGGCTGAATGCTTTATTTTGCTTCCTGCTTGCAGCCTCTGTTCTCACAGTGGAATCTGTCCCTTTCCTCGCTGTCTGAGACTCAATAAGATAATTTGCTGCTTGTTCTACTTGACTGAGAATTGAATTTCTGTCACAGTATATTGTCGCAAAAACGTTTTTTTTCTACCTCTTTAACGTAGTCCACATTAACGTTCTTTCCTAAACAGTCCAATTCACTATTATTAGTTTTTCCTGTTTGTGTTGGTCATTAAGTTTACATGTAGCTCAAATTGCAAAGTATCATCCTTGAGCTTAAAGCTCTTTCTATTCTGCCACTCTCCTTAATGCGTGCTAAACGCAGTCTTATGCTCTAATTATTATTTTGCCTTCTCTCTGAATTAGACCATAAGATATAGGAGTAGAAGTAAGCCATTTGGCCCATAGAGACCGCTTCACCATTCATCATGGGCTGATCCAATTCTTCCAGTAACCCCCACTCCCCTGCTTTCACCCCACACCCTTTGATGCCCTGACTAATCAAGAACCTATCTATCTCTGCCTTAAGTGCACTCAATGATGTGGCCTCCTCAGCATCTCATGGCAACAAATTCCACAGATTTACCACCCTCTGACTGAAGTAATTTCTCCACATCTCTGTTCTAAATGGATGTCCTTCAGTCCTGAAGTCGTGCCCTCTTATCCTAGATTCCCCTACCATGGAAAATAACTTTGCCATATCTAATCTGTTCAGGCCTTTTAACATTTGGAATGTTTTTTATGAGACTCTCCTGAACTCCAGGGAATACAGCCCAAGAGCTACCAGACGTTCCTTATATAGTAACCCTTTCATTCCTGGATTCATTCTCGTGAATCTTCTCTGAACCCTCTCCAATGACAGTATATCCTTTCTAAAATAAGGAGCCCAAAACTACGCACAATATACCAAGTGTGGTCTCACGAATGCCTTACAGAGCCTCAACATCACATCTCTTGCTCTTATATTCTAAACCTCTAGAAATGAATACCAACATTATATGCGCCTTCTTCACCACTAATTCAACCTAGAGTTTAACTTTTAGGGAATCCTGGACAAGAACTCCCAAGTCCCTTTACATCTCTACATTTTGAATTCTCTCTCCATCTAAATAATAGTCTGCCTGTTTATTTCTTCCACCAAAGTGCATGACCATGCACTTTCCAACATTGTATTTCATTTGCCACTTCTTTGCCCATTCCCCTAAACTATCTAAGTCTCTTTTTCCTCAACACTACCTGTTCCTCCACCTATCTTTGTATCATTGGCAAATTTAGCCATAAATCCATTAATCCTATAGTCCAAATCATTGTCATGCATCATAAAAAGCAGCAGTCCCAACACTGATTCCTGTGGAACTCCACTGGTAACTGGCAGCCAGCCAGAATAGGATCCCTTTATTCTCACTCTGTTTTCTGCTGACCAGCCAATGGTCCACCCCGGGTAGTAACTTCCCTGTAATTCCATGGACTCTTATCTTGCTAAGCAACCTTGTGTGGCACCTTGTCAAAGGCCTTCTGAAAATCCAAGTACACCATGTCTACTGCATCTTCTCTGTACCGTGCTTGTACATTTTTTCCTCAAAAAATTGCAGTAGGTTAGTCGTGCAGGATTTTCCTTTCAGGAGATCATACTGATTTTGGCCTATTTTGTCATGTGCCTCCAGGTACTCTGTAATCTCATCTCTAACAATTGATTCCAGCAATTTCCCAACCACTGATGACAGGCTAACAGGTCTATAGTTTCCTTTCTGCTGCTTCCCACCCTTCTTAAATAGTGGAGTAACATTTGCAGTTTTCCAGTCATCTGGTACAATGCCAGAATCTATCGATTCTTGAAAGATAATTGTTAATGCCTTCACAATCTTTCCAGCTACTTCCTTCAGAACCAGAGGGTGCACTCTATGAGATTTATCCACCCTCAGATCGTTAAGCTTCCTGAGCACCACCTTTAGTCGTAATTTTTACTGCACATACTTCACTTCCCTGATATTCTTGAATATCCGATATACTGCTGATGTCTTCCACAGTGAAGACTGATGCAAAATACGCATTCAGTTCCTCTGCCATCTCTGCGTCTCTCATTATAATATCTCCAGTGTCATTTTCTATTGGTCCTATATCTACCCTCGACTCTCTTTTACCCTTTATATACTTAAAAAAAAAGCTTTTAGTATCTTTGATATTGGTCACCAGCTTCCTTTTCATAATTCATCTTTTCCTTCCTAATGAGCTTCTTAGTTTCTTTCTGCAAGTTTTTAAAAGCTTCCCAATCCTCTATCTTCCCACTAGCTCTGGCTTCCTTGTATGCCCTTTCTTTTGCTTTTACTTTGGCTCTGACTTGTCAGCCACGGTAGTTCGCTTCTTCCATTCAAAAATTTCTTCTTATTTGGAACATATCTTTCTTGCACTTCCCTCATTTTTTTTTACAGGAACTCCAGCCATTGCTGCTTTGCTGTCCTTCCTGCTAGTGTCCCTTTCCGGTCAGCTTTAACCAGCTCCCCTCTCGTGCCAGGGAAGTTTCCTTTATTCCACTGAAGTACCGACACTTTGGAAATTAGTTTCTCCTTCTCAAATTTCAAAGTGAACTCGATCATATTGTGATCACTGTTCTCTAAGGGTTCCTTAACCTTAAGCTCTCTTATCACCCCTGGTTCATTGCACAACACCCAATCCAGCACAGCCAAAACCCTCGTGGGCTCAGCAACAAGCGGTTCTAAAAAACCATCCCTTGGGCATTCTACAAATTCTCTCTCTTGAGGTCCACTTCTGGCCTGGTTTTCCCAATCCACTTGCATGTTAAAATCCCCCAACAATTATCATGACATTGCCCTCCTGACATGCCTTTTCTATCTCCTGCTGTAATTTGTAACCCACATCCCGGCTGCTGTTTGGAGGCCTTTGGACAACTGTCATTAGGGTCTTTTTTACTCTTGCCATTTCTTAACTCAACCCGTAGACTCTACACTTTCCGATCTTATGCCATCCCTTTCTAATGATTTAATATTTCTTAAACACAGGGCCACACCACCACCTCTGCCTAGTAACCTATCTTTCCGATACACCATATATCCTTGGATGTTCAGCTCCCAATGGCAGCCATCCTTTAGCCAAGCTTCAGGGATGGCCACAACTTCACACTTGCCAATCTGTGGCTGAATTTCAAGATCATCCATTTTATTTCTTATGCTACGTGTATTCAAATACAACACGTTTCAGTCCAGAATTTGTTGCTTTCTGTTTTAACTACACCATGCTTCTAAATTGAAATTTAAATTCTTGATTTAAAGTCCAATTCTTTAATCAAGGGTTTGACTTCGTGTGATTGTGAAGTGTCTGAGTAGTTGTGTATTTTAAGTGCTTATGAAGATGAACAAAATTTACAGGATTGATGTTTCATAAAATCCTGAAGAAAGGTGGGGTGATCATTAAAATGTTTTGTTGGAATTGCCATAGACATTCATTTGCATTGCTAGAAAACTATCTAATTAGTTGCATGTGTGTTTGTCTGCCAATATGCAAATTAGATTTTTAACAATTCTAAATGATATTCAGTTTTGTAACTACCATAGGAAACTCATTTACTAACATATTTGCTGAACATTTTTGTAAAGTCAATCAACATTAGAGGCATTAAGTTATCTGTGATATCCTAAAAGTGAGGTGATAGATTTGTAAGATAAGATAACATTACATTTTGAAATATGGGTGTAAATTTTTAAAAAAATTTCTTTTAGCTTTCCTCCTTGCAACTCAGCTGAACTACATGGGAGATGACGGCCTTATTGCAGTAAACTGCGTCTGCCAAATCAACAGGTTCATCTGTAACACAATGAAGGATGGAAGGTACAAAGCATAGATTTTCTAGTATTTGTAAGCAATGAAAAACTTCAGAAATACTAAAATGATGAAGACCTTTAAAAAGGGGCCTTTCTCAAGCTAAGCGGAGAGGTGAAAATTGATGCTGAATAGTATGGGGAGATGGTAACTTCTTCCTCCGGGCCCGTTGCCACTCAGTTCTCTTCACTTATGAAGTACCAGTCTCATTATAGTGTTTACTTTTTGACTTCTGTCATTAATGTACCCAAGGCTATAAATATCAATCTTCTGAAACACATTTTATTGTTTGTGGTAATATTACTTTGTGCTGTGAGTTAAATATACTGAGTTGTGCACCTTGGTCCAGAGGAACATTGGCAGTATACTTGTATTCAGTTGAATAACAGTAAAGTTACTGTACTTCCCAATGCCTGATTCAAAAACTTCAAAGAAAATCTAGCGTGGACAAGTGGAGCATAATTTTGCCCACTTGTAGCCTCTTTCAAGTTCTCTGTCTCAAAGCTTTATGGTAGCAGTTTTGCGTCTGAATCAGGTGGTGTGGTTCTAAATTCAGTAGCTGGAACAAGTGCATAATCTAGGCTCAATGTGGTACTGAGGGAATGGTCTACGTAGGAAGTTTTGTTGGAGGCATTAGGCAAAAGTCATGCCAGCTGATTTGAATGGATTTAAGTTAACACTAGTTTAAAAAAAATAAAATTCTCCATTATGTCATGGCATGAAATTTGTCCTCAAACCCATTCAGTAAAACAATTCGTCATGCAATTCTCATTTTTGGCTGAGATCTAGCTGTGTCCAAAGTGGTTGCATTTCCCCACATCACTTCAAGTACTTAATTATCGATAATATAATCTGGAAGGCTTTAAGATTTTGAGATGCACTTGTAAATTGATTATTGTCACATGTACTGCGGTACAGTGGGAAAACTTTTGCATGTCATTCATACTAATCAGTTCATCAATAATAGTGCATTGAGGGATAACAGTAACAGGACAGAATATGGTGATAACAACTGCAAAGAAAATGCAACATAAGCAGACAGTGAGATGCAAGGCTGTGACACGATAGATTGTGGGGTCAAGAGTCCATTTTATCATGCAAGAGGCTTTTCAGTAATTATAACAGTGATATAAAAGCTGTCCTTGAGCCTGGTGACACATGCTGTCAGGCTATTGCATCTTCCTAATGAGAGAGGGGAGAAAGAATGGCTGGTGTTCGTGGGGTCCTTGTATTTATACAAACTTGTTTTGGCTACTTTACTGAGGGAAAATAGCATAAATTACAAAGCAAATGAGGAAGGCAGGTGATTTGTACATGGTTAAATTCCACAAAGGAAAGGTTACTCTGGCAGCCTTTGTTAGTAAATATAAGAAGGTATTTCCTTTTTAAACAGAACTGTAGTTTTATAATATTATTGCACTAGTAAACAATTTGGTTTAATATCTTTTAACTGGTACTTTGCCACTGAGCACTGATGTTTCAATATTGCATTGAAACATCAGCCTGTGTTATGTATTAAGTTCTAGAAGAGTCATGTAACATTGAAATGGGCCATTTGGTCTGCCATGTTAACACTGTTCAGTGGGCACTTGTCCAAATTACTTCAAAAAAGCTTTGTGCTAATACAGCTAGCCAAATTAAATTGAGGCTTTTGACCTGATCTGTAAAATAACACAATTGTTCAAATTCTGGGTAATGGAGATGCATCATGTCTCTGTTATTTCCACGATTCAGCCTTGGAAGAACTTCCCAAGTGTAACTTCAAAGGTTAGTTTGTTTGTTGTCAAAAATTATATAGTGGAATAATGTTTTATGGCGAGATACAAATGCATTTGTATGCACTGACATAGTTTGCCATTCATTAAGTCCATATGCAAATTCCATTATACCATATTGTGGTTGGGAAGCACTGAGCCAAGAGCTGATGTGTAGTACAGACTTTATTTGCTGCTGAAGTGTCCAGGAATTGTGCTCTGCGTGGAGATATTGTTGAATAAAGTGGAGGTAATTGTGCTCTTATCACTAAGTACCCAATCATTAACATCTGAGGGTAATGAAAGTTATTGTCGACCGGCTGATTAAGTGAATTAATAATATTTAATGAAAAAAGTGGTTTCAAATGCTGAGTATCCCTCAGTTTCAACAGTGTTTTTAGCACGAGCTTGCATCATCACCATTTTCTGAAGGATGATTTTAAATAGTAGCTTTGCCTAACAAATTCTTGTCTAATAAATAAGTATTTAAAGAAAAGTAGATCAGTTATAGTTATTCAAGTCATTGAATAAATTGGATAATTTATTTTAAATCTGGAAATCAATATGTCAGTGGTGTCCTCTGTACAACTTGCTTTATCAGTTTGAACATATTAAGGAAATGGTTTTCTATGCTATATCTCCTGTGTTCTAATGGCTTGGGTTATATGATCTTTCTTTAAGTATGGGTAACAACCTGCAATCATCAGCTTCATGTATATTGTGAATATTTTCTCAGACGAGCTGTGTAGCAAAGGCAGAGAGATAGTTGAGCACATGAATTTGAAATTCTCTGGTGTGCTAGAGTGGAGTTTGGTTTTGTTCGATGCCAGCTCAGTGAAAGGTGAGGCAGATTGCAGCAGACAATCAACATAGCATTTATTGAGTACCACTGAAAGACAACATCTGCCGGAAGTAAATTCCTTGTATGTGCACAGGTACTTGGCGATTAAAGTCTGATTCTGGTTCTGATACACCAGACAAGATTTTGTTTTTGGTTTGGTTGAGTTTTAATTTGCTGCATATTGCCTTTTTAATTTAGAAATCATTATTTAGATTTTTTTCTAAGATTTTGTAAGGAAGAGCAAGCCACAGGTGAATGACATGCCCAATCTTAATTGTAAGACTCCGCCACAACATGCCATGCTTAAGAGTGAGCTGTTTCCTTGGTTCTTGCTGTTTGATCCCTGTTCATATATTTACTATTGATTCTTATTTACTCCATCGGAGAGGAGGTACAGAAGCCTGAAGTCTCACACTGAATGATTCAGAAACATCCATGCACACTTTGTGCACTATTTGTTCATTTGTGTAATTTACAGTAAATTTTTGCTTTGCAGCAACAACACACTGCAAAAACGTCAAATTTCAATTCATTTTAATTGTTGAAGATAGTGGCACATCCAGTTGCAGCAGCCACTTCAGCTTCAACTAATGTTGCAATTGTTCGTCCTTTACATCTTTCTTATGATCACAAGACACTGCTGGGTATTAAGAACAAGTATTGCAAGACTACCTCACTAGCGAGTTGTTGGATAGCAGTTGAACTCTGTTGCATGGGCTTGTTGCGTTCTGTGTTGTTGTCTGCTACAGCCACCCAGGGGAAATGCCGTTGGAAGCGCATGCACAAGGAAACAAAAGCGTGCTGGTATTCATGCAAGACTTCAGGTGACACTCTTCAGGCCAGCTCTTCTGGCAATTCTGCTTTCAAACATTTGATTGCTAGAAAATAAACTAAATTACCTGCGTTTGAGACTGAAACAACTCGAGGTGAAAACAACTGTCCAGTCGTTCTGACAGAAAAGTGGCTTCAGGATTCCACCAATTTATCTCCACTCGAGACAAGCTGTTAACCAACATCTTTTATAAATCTATTGGTTCTCATGGCTATCTTCTCTCTCCTCCTTTCCCCCCCCCCCCCCCACTCCACCCCACCTTCTAACCACCTTCTAATCTATGTTGTATCAGTTCCCAGGATGAGGCTTGCTTTTCCAGGACATGTTCTCCTTCAGAGAATGAGGCTTCCTCCACCATTGATGCCGTCCTCAAGCTGTCTTCCTGAGTCCTTACAGGATAGAGTTCCTCTTGTCCTCACCGATCACCACATGACCCTCTGCAGCCAACACATTCTCTGCAACTTCTGCCAATTCCAAAGGGATTCTACCACCAAACATATCTTTACCTTCCTCCTCTCCCACTCTCTGCTTTTAGTAGGTATTGCTCCCACCATAATTCACTTGTCCATTCGTTGCTCTCCATTAATCTCCCTTCCAGCACTATGTCTAAGTGGCCAAGGTGCTACACCCGTCCATTCACCATCTGTCCCATTGTAAGTTGTGGGACAGCTTTGCCAAGCACCTCCACTCCATTCCCCGAAAGCCGAACTTCCTGCCGGCCAACCATTTTAATTCCTATTCTGACTTGTCAATCCATGGCGGCCTCTCTTGTAACGATGAGGCTACCTTCAGGATGGAGGAGCATCACCTCATATTTCATCTGGGTGACCTCAACACGATGGCATGATCATCAATTTCTCCTTGCAGTTGAAAAAAAAATTGCCCTCACCTACCCTCTTCTATTCCCTACTGTGGCCTCTTACCTCCTCTCACCTCCCTATAATCTCCTCCAGTGGCCTCCCTCCTTCCCTTTCATCCATGGTCCACTCTCCTATCAGATCCCTTCTCCAGTCCTTTACCTATCCCCCTTCTCCCCACCCTTATATTCTGGCTTCTTCCCCTATCCAGTCCTGATGAAGGGTCTCTGCCTGAAACATTGACTGTTTATTCAGCTCCATAGATGCTCCCTGAGCTGCTGAGTTCCTCCAACATTTTGTGTGTGCTGCTTTGGATTTCTAGCACCTGCAGAATTTCTTGTGTTTGTGAATGTCTTTTGCACTCAGTTTGAATCACAGACCAAGTGCAGCCAACAATAAACCAATTCCAATAAGAGGTTAGATGAGCTGTTTTCTCTTCAAGCAGCAGTGGTCTGGATGAGAACTGTCATGCCCTGGCTTGTGTGACAAATTTATCTGATCTTAGTTGATGTTAACTGACGCAGCTACGCAGACATTTAACAAGCCCATAGGTACATGGGTGATAGAAAAGGAGGAAAATGTTAGATTGATCTTAGAGGGCTAAAAAGTTAGCATAACATTGTGGGCCAAAGGGCTTGTAATGTGCTGTCATCTTCTATGTTTCTATTTTTGCTGGTGATCAAATTGTGGGTCCTTGCTTTGTACTGATCTCCCAAGAGAGGTTCTTAAATGTCATAGGGTAATGGATAACAAGACTATTAATTTCCCTTGATTTCTGTCAGTTTTCTCACATTTTCTTTCACTTTCCCCCTTTCTTTTGCTCTCACACTGCTTTGCCCTCTAAGTTTAAGTGCAAGGATCCAGGATTTTAAATATTAATAACATAAAGCTAAATACTGCAATTATAAAGTAGAATTTCTCTGCACAAAAGTCGAAAAGCTTGTGTGAAATGGCACACAGTGTGAAGGTAGAAGAACAAAGGGTATTATCATTTTCTCTGGACAGTGCCACAGGAAATTCAACTTGCACATAATGTTGCTAATAATATCTCACACGTTTGATTTTCTGGAATGACCTTTCTCCAGTACGTTGATCCTATTCCATTACTTTGCTGTCATAATTTTCTGTAAGAAATTTTCTCCCTTGGTGTCAAGCCTAATTTTAAAAAATCATCTTCTGCTCAAGTAGTTATAATTTGTAAGTAGGCTCATCTTACCAAAGAATTTCGATCTTCTGTTGAGACACTCTACTTGTCTGGATTTGACAAAATTAGATGAAGTATGACTATCCATATAATTAATACATTAGAAATGTAACAGGTTAACAAGAGGCTTTTAATGTGCTGTATTTGTTTTCATTCCAGACGTGCAGTGGTGATTGTCGACTTAAAAGTTGTTAGAACGGCTGATCAAGTGAATGGAAAGATTGGTAATCCAGTGCCAATCAATGAAGGCAAGTGATGCCTAATCGCATTTTTCTTTATGGTTCAGTTTGTATTTCGGTGTGAGCGCTTGAAAGCAAGCTGTTGTCGTGGTTTTTGGAGATATAGCACTAAGCAGGCCCCACAAGCCTACAGAGCTGTGCCACCAAGCAAAGTATTGATTTAACCCTAGCCTAATCACAGGACAGTTTACAATGACCAAATAACCTGCTAATTGGTACATCTTTGGACCATGGCAGGAAACCCAAGCACACACAGGAAGAACATACAAACTTTCCAATGGCGGACTTCAGAATAGAACTCTGAACACTGCCCCAAGCTGTAATAGCATCACACGAACTGCTACGCATCCGGGGCGTTCTGTTTTTATGTGCTGTCTCCACAATTTCAGAATTATTGTTACATGATCTAATTGTAATCTAAGCCTGTGGAAAAATGTTGTGTGCTTTTGATTCCTGATTGATTTTTGATCCAAAGCATTCACTGTTTGGTTTGCACAGGTCAGACACAGCAGTCAGCTGCTGTTGCCAACTCAACGACAATCAAACAACCTGTGCAAAATGACACTCCATCCGATGCTGCTTCAGGTAAGAGGCTGTTGTGTCTTGTTCCTTGCAAATGCATCTTTTGGGTGCAGTACAACTTTAAAATGTGCTCTTCTCCTTTGATTTTAATGATGCAAATGCTGGAGCTTCTTTTGAAAACCACGCTAGTGAAGATTTTGCACCTTTACCCTAATTAATAGGAATTCCATATTTTTCAAAAAAAATTTGAAAAGTGAAGGAATAAAAGCAAATGAACAACTCTTGGGGGGGGGGGGGGGGCAGGGAGAGCGGGAGAGAAAATGAATTCTGTGTTGGTGCCGGAAGCATGGTGATACCTGTGCGCTGTCCAACACAATCCTTGCTGATTTGATTTGATGCAAATTTCACTATATTACCTGACAAATAAAGCTAATCTGATTAGATTCACAACTGCACCCTTCAGAGTAGTGGAGTGCAATAGTTCCTGTAATAAGGAAAAAGTTAATACACAAAATGTTTGTAGTTCACAGTATTCCAGCAAAAATTGAGAACAAGCTGCCAAGTAAATCTGGTGGCATGAGAGGACCACCAAACATTATTGGAGCATCACAGACAAAAGTAGTGCCCATCGCCTGCCTGAACCCCTACCAGTCTAAGTGAGTAAATTCAGCTTGTTGAATGATCGAGTTTGTGCCATGTTTCTGCTTATAGATATACTTGTATATTTGGTAAACCACTTGGTTTGATATTCATTTAGATGCTTTATTGTATAAGCGTTTCTCTAAGCTATCCAATGATCGTTGATGTCTGCCCTCTCTTAAATGCAAATAAATTAATGCAGATGCACAATTTAATCCTCATTTGTGTTTCCCTACGTTAAACTTCTAATTTATTTATGTAATTCTCAGCATTGTTCTACTTTGAAATATTGAAGCTTTTAGTACAATTTGTAATGAATTATCAAACGTGAATTGCTGTAATAGGAAAACTGCATCCATCATCAGAGACCTTTCCCACCCAGGTCATGCCTTTTTCTTGCTGCTGCCATGAGGTAGAAAGCACAAGTGCCTCAAGGCTCACGCCACCAAGTTCAAGAACGGTTATTACCCCTCAGCAATCAGGCTCTTGAACTAAAGTAGATAACTACACTTGTTTGCCTATCCATTGAGATGTTCCTACAGCCAATAATCAGCCTTTAAGGACTCCCATCTTGTTTCATGTTCTCATTATTTATTGCTATTTATTTGTATTTTCATTTGCACAGTTTGTCTTCTGCACTCTGGTTGATCTTTCATTGATCATGTTATAGTTACTATAGTACAGATTTGCTGAGTATACCCACAGGAAAATGAATCTCAGGGATGTGTATGTAATAAATAACAAAATTTACTTTGAACTTTGAAGCATGTATTGTAATAGTTGCAAAATCTATATCATAAGTGAAAACATAAGATGCAAGAAGAGGCTGATGGCCTCATCAAGCTTAATCTTTCACAGAACCAGATATCATTTGCTCTTTCATGGATTGTATGAAGCTTATTCTCACAAGGGATATAAAGAATAGGTTAAAAAAATTAGAAAAATCAATGTGTCTGGCTAATGACCAAATCCCCAAGCATATTCTTACAGAACTGTCGGAAATAAATATGGCATTGTATCATTTGTAGATGACATTTTCATGATCGCAGCAGTACAGCAATATATGGCATATTTGATCACCTTTGTCTGTACTTGGCCCTGTAACCTTAACTGTCATTAGCAAATATTTATCCACTTAATCAAATTTGGCATTTGGTTTTTGCTAGAGGGTAATTTTTGTGTAATTTATCTTCTAGTGCCCTCTAATTATGTTATTTCCATTTCTATGTTTTATAGCGCTGGAGTGTTGCTGTTGATATTTGGCCACACCTGAATTATGCAGATAAGTTATGCTGGTTTCTGTTGACCTGAATAGGCAGACTTTACCCCAAAGAGCATTTCAGCATCAGGTTCATCGTCACTGTTGTTTTGTGGCAGCAGTAGAATGCGCTATGTTTTAAAAAAAAAAAAAATATATATATATATATTAAATAAAACGGGTAATGCAAAACTCACGGACCCTAAAGGGTTGGAATGGAGTTAAGCATCCCAGCAGCAGACACGGCTTTGCTCAAGACAGGCCTTTTAATGCTGCTGGGGAAAAGATGATGAAGACGTACATATCCTTTGTTATATAATGTGGAACATGACACAATGCAACTGTCATTTGTAAAGTGGTATAGACAGCACCAAGGGAAAACTGCTAATTTAAGTTTACCATCCATATCACCCAATAATGTAATTGCAGCTACATCATCTTTGCCGTCAATCTGAAGGCCTTTTTCAAACCTCCCCACCGACAGTACTCAGCATTTCCCCGGTGATGAAATGTATTTGTCATTCTCTGTTTCTTGATTCATAAATTCTTGTTACTTTCCTGAGCCACCTCTCATGCATTGGTGTAATTTTTGAAGAGAACGTGCCTTACAATTGAACCATTCATGTGGTGTCACTAATTATATTTTGATGGTCTCCTATATTGAGCTTCTATCCGTGGTTTTTAAGTATGAGAATTCCACATTTCCACAGCACTTTACTGCTAAATACCTGAGTTGTAACTTTGAGCTTGGAGAGGGTCAGTAACTTTTAAGTTCCTTGGCATTATCATTTCGAAGAATCTGTTCTGGGAATGGCACATAAGTGCCATTACAAAGAAGGCACAGCAGTGCCTCCACTTAGAAGATTACACAGAATCAGTACATCATCTTAAACTTTTAACAAACTTTATTAGATGCGCAGTGGAGAGAGTACTGACTGGTTTAGCCTGGAACGGAAACATTAAAAAAGCAGCATCCATCGTCCTGGACACCCCCCTGCCCCCAGCGTCCAGGCCATGTCCTCTTCTCGCTTCTGCCATCAGGAAGGAAGTACAGGATCCTTGGGTCCCACACCACCATGTTCAAGGACAGTTATTACTTTTCATCAGGCTCCTGAACCGGTGTGGATAACTTCATTCTTCAGAACACTGAACTGTTTGCACAATCCATGGACTCATTTTCAAGGACACAACAACTCATTATTCTCAGTATTTTTTGCACAGTTCGTCTTTTGTACACCTGTTGATTGCGCTGTAGGTGTGGTCTTTCATTGATTCTATAATTGTTCTTGGATTGATTGAGTAGGCCCACAAGAAAATGAATCTCAGGGTTGTCTATAGTGACATATATGTACTTTGATAATAAATTTTGAACTTTGCAAAATACCTGAACTCTTAACTTTTGGGCTTGGGTTCTTTTGGAGCTGTGGAGTTGTACGGCACAAAAACAAAGTTATTAGCCAACAACATTACACCAACCTTTTTACTGTTGACAATACTCCCACTTGCCCACGTTTCCTTTTTGTTCTCGACTCCTGGTAGAGAAGTATTCCTTTGCATCTGCCTTTTATCATCAAATTATTTCGAAGACCCCAAATATACTCATTGTTGAAGCTAAAGGAAAACACCAAATTAATTAGTCCTCTTAGTTTAATATATTGATATTTTTTTAAAAAATGCAAATAAAGACCTGTTACCTTCTGAATTGTATAATTAAGCTAGTTTGCAATTCATCTAGCTGATTCCAAGGTAAATCTGAGTCTTGTAGAGATTATCTAATACCCTTTGCAATTCCACGTCTATGGTTATCTGATAATTTAGTTGCGAGGAAAAAGTTTCGGTACTTTTAAGCTCTGATTTAAGGATTTTGTACCTAATCCTAATAGGTAAATTTCAGCAGTACTGCACTGAAAGCATTGTTTTAATTGTTTAAGATGCCCACATATCTCTGGGAATGTGTCCTTTTGGAAAAATGTGCTGTCACCTATTAATATTAAAAAGGTGACTACGCATCTGCATTTACTCCTTCTGTGGATGACTCTATTCTTTCATAGTCATATTTGTGTTTCATTAATATCTCTGCTGTTTTATGTAACAGTATTCTCCAGAAGTTTATTCCTCATTATTCAAATCTGCCCTTTCCTCACTTCCATCTGAAACTTTTCCATTTGTATTTTTTAAAGATCTTTTCAAACTTGTTTTTAAAAAAAAAAAATTCTTTACATACCAAAAATTCAAATTACATTTGTTACCAAGGTACATTCACAGTATACAACACTGAGATTTGTCTTCCTGCAGGCATCCATGAAATAAAGAAACACCATGGTACTGTTCAAAGAATAAAAAATCAAACGCCCACTGTGCAAATAGTAAAAAAAGTCTTGCAGGCAGCCAAAGTGAAAGAATAACGTGTGGAGTGTTAAACGTCAAATCACAAAATCCTTGAAATGGTTTAGAAGAGTTCAATTTAGTTCAGTTCAGTTTAGCACTGTCATTCATGGACTGCAGGCCATAGACCCAAAGCACTCTGATCAAATCACACAAAATGGCAAAAAAGAAAGGGTAACCAGGAACACAAACTGCGGAGTCATCCAGGGATAAGTCCACAGACACAAGCCATGCTGATCGAGTCTTACAGTGTGAAGGCGACTCCTGCGCCTTCCAGCAGCAGAAAGGGAGAGGGAGACTAGCCAAATACAGATGGCGCGGAATGTAAGCTTGCCTTCTATTGTCCTCTTCAATTTCAATCTTGCTCGACGCTTTAATCAGTGAGGAGTAGTGGAGCTGATCATAGGTTCGCACTCCACCTTTAGGCTGCAGACTCTGCTCTCAAACCTTACCGAATTCCCCCAGAGACAGCGAAGGCACCAGATCGCTCCGATGGCCCAAGAATACATAATCAAAATGTAAATTAGACTCCAATCACACGCAGCATAGTAGTAGTATTTTTTTAAAAGAATATCATTTACAATTGGCTAGCACAGTGCTTTACAGTAAAATAGCTGCAAGTTTGATACCTGCTGCTGTCTGTAAGCAGTTTGTGCATTCTCCCCGTGACAACCTGGGTTTCTTCCAAGAGCTCTGATTTCCTCCCACATTCCAAAGAGGTAAAGGTTAGGTGTTAGTGTGCTGTGTTGCCGTGGAAGGCTGGCCACACTTGTGGGCGGTCCAGCACAACCTTGGCTGATCTGACTGAATCCAAAACAATGCATTTCACTATATGTTTAAACATGATGAAGCTAATGTTTCTCTTTTTTTTATCTTTATCCAGGAATAACTGTTTAACACTTCGTTGTGTACTTTTTGAAATTCAGGCCAAGTAATAACGTGGGCAAATTAAGAACTAATTTGCACTTAAAAACAGTAATGAGATAATGTCGTATTATATTTCTGTTAAGCAATAAATATTGGCCAGAGCACCAGGGAGAATCCATTCAAAGCTGTTATTCTGGGAATTGTTACTTCTTTGTGAAAATAAGTGGGTCATCCAAAAGACTCCCATCTCCAATTAAGCATATTGGTACAATGCAGGTTGTTATGCTTATTCTGCAAAGGGACTTGGACTCACAGCTCCCAGTCTCTGATGCAGAAGTGCTGCTACTGAACCAAAAGACCATCAAATAATGACCTGCTTCTTAGCTGGGTCTCAATTTTTAAATAATGCTGATTCATGGTTTTGAGTTTTTCCTTTTGCTGAGCTCACCATATTAAATTCTCTTTTATCCATTTGTGACATTAACTTCTATTTCTGTAGCTCCTAAAGAAGAAATACATACTTCACAAATGCATGACCAGACAAAAACAAAATGACAAAACAACAGAAGGAGCTATTAATACAGGTGACCAAGTAGTTGGTTGAGGAGGCAAATTTTAAAAACCAGCTGAGGTGGCAGGGGGAGAAGGGGCATGTATGGTCTCTAAGCAGCTAGAGTTGACACCAATGGTGGAGCAAAGGAAATAGAGTCAAAGTCATATTAAATTATATCTATTTAATACTGTTTTTCTGTCACTGTCTTGTTTTTATCTACCACTTTGATTGCCTGAGAGGAAGCCAAACAGAGTTTCATTGTAACAATAAAGATCATTCAATTCAGGTAGAGAACGTGGAGGAAAATACAAGATTGGAGAAGTGGGGTGTTATATTAATAGTTCTGTTGGAAATGGCAAGTAAGCGTAATGGGCTAGAAACATTAGCACAAAATTAGTGAACATTGCCTAATGTAAATTTTAAAGATTACTAAGAAAACTAGGACTGTTATACTTTGTCTCCTCAGCATCAATTACCATTTATACACCACAGAATGGGCCACATCCATACTAACCCTTGTGCCTCTTTTCTAAATGCATTTTCTCCCTATTAAGTCTATACCTTGCCTTTTCAAATGCCAAGATTGTCTTCACTTCTGGCAGCATGTCCTGTATATCAGCATCTCTATATGGGAGATCTTTCCTCCTCCCTTAAACCTATAACCTCTCTGTTATACATCCCCGTGCCTTTGCAATTCTACAGACCACTTTTTCAAAATGTTGCATTGGTTACTTTGCCATGTACAGTACTTTGGCACATGTATATAGCTAGGGACTTTTGCATAGCACTGTATTTGTTAAAGTGGAGTGGGGAGCGCGTTTGTAAATCTAACCGGAACAAAGGATTTGGGGGATGGTGAGGTGGAGTGCTGCAGGATGGGTGTGGGAAAGGTGGCAGAGAGGCAGTGTCAAGGGTGGTTGGTGAGGTTGCTGATGCACCCAGCCTTGAGACACCAGGCAGTCATTTGATTCTCAACAAATGGTTGAGGAACAGCTTCTTCCCCTCTGTCATCCGATTCCCAAATGTTCATTGAACCCATGAACACGACCTCACCTTTTCGATATATCGTTTCTGCTTGATTTTTAATCTCCAATATACATATACTGCAATTTATTTACTTATTTATTTTTTTTCTGTATTATGTATTGCATTGAACTGCTGCTGCTAAGTCAACAAATTTCACAGCACCTGCTGGTGATAATAAATCTGATTCTGGTCATTACAGAATGTCACTCCTGGTGCTTCCCTCTCCCAACCATGATTCCGCTCTTCCTGCCCCCTTCCCACTCTTCAGTCTACAGTAGAGACTGCTATCAGAATCGGGTTGGTCAACTCGCATGTCATGTAATTAGTTTTTTAAATGGCAGCAGCAGAATGCAATTCATAAAATTACTACAGTATTGTACAAAAGTCTTGGGCACCCTAGCTCTGTCTCTTGCACAGAACTGCATGTATTTCATTGCAGCTATTTTTGGAGTGGTGCATAATGCAAAGAAATGTGAAAAAATATGGATGAACCACACACCAAAGGGAAATTGTGCTAGTCTTTTTCTTTTGGCCACAGACTCTGTGGCAGCTTTATTAGGTACATAAGTGGAACCCAGTGTGGTCTTCTGCTGTAGCCCATCCACTTCAAAGTTTGGCACATTGTGCGTTCCGAGATTATTTTTTGAATAGCACTGTTGTAAAGCATGATTATTAAAGTTACTGTTGCTTTCCTGTCAGCTTGAACAGATCTGGCCATTCTCCTTTGACCTTTCTCGTTAGAAAGGTGTTTTTGCCCACAGAACAACTGCTCACTGGATGCTTTGTTACTTTTTGCAGCTTTATTACTTACTGCCTTTATGCTGCTGGCATTTAGGGCAGCAATGAAGGTCCTCCATGTCTGGTAGTGGTAAAGGAACCTCTGAACATGTCAGTAGTTACCTCCTTAGTTTTCACTGCTGTCAGTCATGCAAGTCCTGGGTGGAGACTCAGGAATACCATCACACTCAAATGTAGAAGGATTCTTCATTGCTGTTCCCGTAACAATTTTGTTTTACCAGTCAGTGTTAGTTGGCCCTGAGCTGGAACCTGGAGGACCAGTGGACTCTACCCTTTGACCTATTTGGCATGTGTGACCCGACCAAGAGCAAAGAATAAAGCTGTGACTTCAGTCGACATAGCTCTCTGGGTCATTGAGGCACACAAGCCTCCAAACCATGACAAGGCTGTGGTCCTCTTGGAGAGCTTTTCATACCTTTCTCTGTAAACGCTAGAGACTGTTGTGCATGAAAATCCCAGGAGATCAGCAGTTTCTGAGATACTCAAACCATCCCCGTCTGGCACCATCAATCATTCCACGGTCAAAGTCACTTGGATTACGTTTCTTCCCCATTCTGATGTTTGGTCTGAACCTCTTGACCATGCCTGCATACTTTTATGCATTGAATTGCTGGCATATGATTGGCTGATTTGGATATTTGCATTCATGAGCAGATGTACTTAATAAAGTGGCCACTAGATGTATATTGAAAATTATGCAGGTCTGAAGCACTTTGGGTATCTTAATAAGAAGGTATTTTGTAAAATTCAAGGTAAAATTGTGTTTATGGGGTGATATATCTTTTATTTGCTTATACATTAGGTAAAATCTTCCGTCATTGCTGGAAAGTATTGTTATAAAATAATTTCCTTCAGGAAAAGCTAAGCCTCTTCTGGTAAGGATCAGAGCTAAAAGTGAAGGACACCTCCCACCCAGCCGTGAATTAGCAGAGGAATTTTATTTGTTGCCTCATTGGTGCAGTGTCTGGTCAAGAGGCTTGTTGCTGTACTGTGCTAGGGCAGCATTGTAGCATCACAGTTAACGCAATGCTTTACAGCAGCTAGTTGTAACACTGGGTTTGATTCCTGTCACTGTAAGGAGTTTGTGCATTTGTCCCATGACCATGTCGATTTCCTCTAGCTGCTCTGGTTTTCTCCCAGTTTGACAAGCATGTGGGTTTGTGAAGCTGGAGGAAACGTACGTAAACATTCACAAAGGTACGGAACTGTGGCCATGCTATATTGGCATTGGAAGTATAGTGACACGTGCAGGCTGCCCAGCACAAGCCTTGCTAAGTTGATTTAATGCAAAAATGATACATTTCACTATCTTTCAATGTATATATTACCAATAAAGCTCATCTTTGTAATAAATCTTTGTTCTATTCATTTTCAAGATTGGCACACAGGCAAAACTAGCTTTATTTTAGTTCATTCATGTATATGATATATTACAGAATCTTGAATTTGATATTTTTATCACTAATGTTATTCTAATTAATGCTAGCATAACCTTATGATTTTTACGCATATGTATTATGGAATTTTAATGGAGATCCTAACCCTTACTGTACTGTCATAGAATGACCTTGAATGGCATTGCCCCCATAAAATGGTAGCACACAGCTTCAGAGCATCTTTCAGTACATTGTCCTGGACTTTGCTACAAATGGCATGCTCCAATCGGATGTCAGCAACATCAAAGTTGGTGCTTTCCAAAAATATACTTAAGTGGAACAAGGTGTGACTTTCATTCAATTACTCATATTTGTTGACAACACTTACAATATATACACATTCACTAATGTGAAGAGGGATCTAGTGCTTTCTCAGCGTAAGGAAGCTCAAATCACAGCTTATGCTGATCAGAAATGACCTGGGACTTGGGATGGCTGGCGTTCACAGCATTCCCCGTGAATGTGGAGCAGCATATATTGGCCAGGCAGGATGCATGTTGGAAACTCTCATCTAGGTTGCCCAGGGAAATGGGCGATAGCAGAAAATTGCATTTGTAACAGCCACAAGTTTTGCCTTTGGCTCAAAACTACTGTGCCGCACAAATGGCTTTTGGAACTACCTGGTGAAGGGAACCATTGAAATAAAACTAGAGGAAAAGAATTTTGAGGAAGACAAAGATCTCACTGAGAACTGGAATTCAATTATAGGCAGGTTAGGACAGTGGAAACCTGATTGGGTGAGGACTAACCAATCAAGATGGATGGGTGACGGGGTAAAAATACCATTGGACTAGATATGCCTAGGCATCACTCCTGATGAAGATAGCAGGGCTTGTCATTGAAACATCGGTTAAGATCAATACCTGTATCCAACTGGAAGCCTGAGAAAAGTTTATTCATTCACTAATGTATCTTTTGCCAAAATTTTCATTTTTGGGCAAACAGGAATGTTTGGGCAGCACAGATGTCCAAGGTAGGCTGTTGCCTTGCTAGTTTGTCCATTCTCCCTGTGCTCATGTAGATTTCCTCTGATGGCGCGTTTCTTCCTCATGTCTCAAAAAAGTGTGAATTAAGTTAATTTGCTACTGCATTATCCTTGGTACTTGAGCTTTAGAAATTAGGAGGAGGTGAGTGTAGTGAGAATTGATGGAAATATGGGATTAGTATAAATGGGTGCCGTAGGTTGAAAATAAACACAAGAATCTGCAGATGCTGGAAATCCAGAGTAAAACACGCATGAAGGAACTCAACAGGTCAGGCAGCATCTGCAGAAAGGAATAAGCAATTGACTTTTAAGATTGAGACCCTTCAACACTGGAAAGGAATATTGAAGAAGCCCCAATAAAATTATTGGGGGGGGGGGTGTTAGGAGTACAAGCTAGAAGATGGGTGAAACCAAGTGGGTGAGGGAGGGGTTTGAAGAGAGCAGCTGCAAGGTGATTGGTGAAAAGGGTGAAGGGCTGAAGAAGGAATCTGTTGGGAGAGGAGAGTGGGCCATGGGAGAAAGGGATGGAGGAAAGGCACCGGGAAAGGTGAGTAGAGGTAAAAGGGAGCCGGAGTGGAGAACAGGCATAGGGGAATGAGAAAGATTACCATTGTTAGAAAAATTGATGTTCATGCCATCAGGTTGCTCCTCGAACTTAAGTGACCTTGTAAGGTAATATAATTGGTGGAAACGTATGTAATTCACAACCACTGACGTTGAATTGGAGTCCACTTTAAGAGGCTGATCTGACATAATTATGTAAAGTACTTTTACCACGCTTTGTGTTCAGTGTTTGGAATTCAGTGAATAAGTTGTTACATTTTTCTTAAACGTAAACCCCTCCAACATTTTTATTTGATAAAACCTACAGTCTTGGCAGTAGAGGCCAAGAACTGACATGTCAGAAATGGAGTTGGGAATTGGAATTAAAATGATTGGGCACGAGGAGATCATGCTTGTTGTGGACGGAGTGAAGACGCTTGATAAAGCAAGCATTCTCTTTCTCTCCCCCCCCCCCCCCCCACACCCCAATTTACACCAGGTCTCAATATTATAGAAGAGGCCCCATCAAGAGCACTGCATACACTAGACAGATTCGTAGTTGAAGATTTATTAGCTCACCTGGAAGGACTGTTTGGGAGGCCCTAAATGGAGGTGAATGTGCAGGTGCAGCACTTATTCTGTTTACAGGGATAAGTACAGAGAGGAGATAACTGCTTGCAGGGGAGGGATGAACAGGCAAGGGAATCACAGAGAGTGATCCATGCTGAAAGCAGAGAGGCTGGTGGGGAGTGGGGGTAGATGGTGTGTTTGGTGATAGAATCCCATTGCTGATGGTGTAAGTTGCAGACAATGTGCTGGGTGCTGAGGCTCATGGGATGGTGGATAAAGACAAGACCAGTGATCTCTGTTAGGGCAGCGGGAAGATGAGATGAGGGCAGATGTCCAGGAAATGGAGATGTGAGTGAGGGCAGCATCAACGGTTGTTGAAGGGAATCCTTATTCTTTGAAGAAGAAGAGCCGCTGATGTCCAGGAAAGGAAAGCCTCATTCTAGGAACAGATGCAACAGAGCTGAAGAAACTGGAAAAAATTAATGGCATTTTTACTGGTGACATCATGGGAAGAAGTATAGTCAAGATGGCTGTGAGAGCCAGTAGGTTTATAAAATGTCAGTAGACAGTTTCTCTCCAAGAGATGAAGACAGAGGTCAAGGAAGGGAGAGTGGACAATGTGGGAATTACTAAGTTCTTCATTGGTGCATGAAGCAATTGGGGAGCATTACTAGAAAAGGCTTGGAATATGGACAATGAAAAGGCAGGCATAGCTGAGGCCCATGTAGATGCCCATAGCCATACTTTGGGCTTGGAGGGAAGTGTGAGGAGCTGAAAGAGGAAAATGTTGAGTGCAAAGACCAGATCCGCCAGACAGGAGGGTAGTGGTAGAGAGGGGAGCTGGATGGGTCTTTTGTCAAGAAAGAAGTGGAGAGCTTTAAGGTCTTCCTGTTGGAGGATAGAAGTGGACATCCATGGTGAAAATGGATCCCTATTGCAGTCATTTCAAAGATAGCATTTACTCGGATTGAGATCTTGGACTTGTCATGGAGGAATCTTCTTCCCACTAGCTTGTTTGAGAGATCTGATGATGAGACTTTTTGCCAAAGGCTTCCATTGTTGCCTCTTTCAGAATCTGAAGGGCATTCCTTGCAGACCAGTCTGACTGCTCGGAACTAATTGCCTTGGTTTTGTAGGCCATTTCAAAGATAGTTTAAACTTAGCCGCCGTGGGACCAGTCTGGAGCCAAAGCCTGGATGGACTTTATGGGGGGGGAAAAAAAAACAAAAATAAAAAATCCTTCCCTTAAGGGAAGAAGGTGCCAGAGTTTTGTCATTGAAACGTCAGTTATAATCAATACTTATACCCAGTTGGAAGCCTGAGAAGAGAATGAAACTATTACAGGCTACCAATATACACTAAGATACTATGCAAAATGTATATTTTTTTCCTTTCAGTGCAGTTTTGCTGAGTACCATAATTCAAATCTGACCTGGCCCTGGTAACATTGAGATGAACAAATATCTTTCAAATGCGTTGCTTACTCGGGGAGAACAATATTTGTCTATTAAAATTATTCCTGAAGTAGGGAAAAATAGTAGAAGCAGCATTGGCTAACCAGATGGATTGATTGTAATACAACCAGCTCAGGCAGTTTTAAAATGCAAGTTGAGTTTTTGTTATAGGGAGCTCTAAATGTTTTCAGTGTGCAGTGTGCAAAAGAATCAGTCAGGTTTGATATCACTGACATGTGTTGTAAAATCTGTTGTTTTGCAGTAGCAATACAATGTGATACATAAAGAAACGCTCAAATTGCAATAGGAAATGTATTAAAAAAAGTACAAATTTCAAAGTAAATTTATTAGCAAAGTACGCATATTTCACTATATACAACCCTGAGATTCATTTTCTTGAGGGTGTACTCAAAGCTATAGAATAATAACCATAACAGTCAAAGAAACCACCCAACTTTGGTGTTCAGCCAGAGTGCAGAAGACAAGAAACTACAAATATAAAAATAAGTAGTAATAAATAAAATTTAGAAAACAAAATGAGTCATTGGAAGTGAGTCCATTGGTTATGGGAACACTTCAGTGATGGGGCAGTGAAGTTATCCCTTGTGGTTCAAGAAGCTGGTGGTTGAGGGTTAATAATTAATTCTGAACCTGGTGGTGTGGTTCCTGAAGTTCCTGTACTTTCATCTTGATGGCAGCTGCAAGAGGGTGGTGTGGATCCCTGATGATGGGCGCTGCTTTCCTGCCACAGCATTTCATGTACGTGTGCTCAGTGATTGGAGGCTTTACCTGTGATGGACTGGGAAAAATGGGGTTGGGCTCATGGTCCGTTCAGAAATCTAATGGCAAAAAGCATGAAGCTATTCCTAAAATGTTGAGTGTGTTCCTTGGAAGAAACGTGGGTGCTGCTTTTGAGTTTGCTGCATCAGTTCTTTCCAATGTTTCACAAGTAGCTAAACAGACTAGAATGAGTTACAAATTGATTTTCATTTGCCGTGCCAAAGTATTAACAAGATTGTTACGTATAATCTGCAGAGTCTACTCTGTTGAATTGGCTTAACTTTCAAAATAACAAGTCTGTGTTAAATCTTGTTTCTTCCACCCCCAGATGGACAATCCGGGCTCGCGTTACCAATAAAAGCCAGATTAGAACGTGGAGCAACTCCCGTGGAGAAGGAAAGCTATTTTCTATCGAGTTACTGGATGAGAGTGTAAGAATTCTTCCCAGCATGACTATTTCTGTTCAATCGGTTTTCTGCTTTGTTCACTCACCAATAGGGGGTGTTTTTGCCAAACAGCTTCATCTGCACCAGCCAACCTTGCAATGGGCAGCAGGGGGCAATCTTCAGTTGGTGCTTGAGGGAGGTTGTTCTCAAATGGTAACCAAACCAATCCATCTTTGTTTGGTCTGTTTATACTTATCATTCTAAGTCAACCTATTGATTGAGTTGATGGACTTGGGTTTTATTAAACTTTTAAAATTGTATATTGATTTGTTTTAAATTTTTTTTTATTAGCCACGTTAGATTCATCATTAAAGCTTTTCAGAAGGGGTGGAATTAAGTTCTGTTTAAAATTATTGTTTGTAATAGATTTTCAAATATTTGTTTATATGTTCACAGGCTGCACAAGCCAGAAATTTCACAGCCTGGCACCAGGCTGTCCCAGGCTTCTTGAATACTTGCCATGATCTGATTTTTCTGTGGTTGGCACAACCTGTACTGATTCTACATTAAGTTTCAGGCCATCTTGGTGATAGCAGTTAACGGAGGGGTTTGGAGCTATTCTCTAATTGATTTGACAAACCGCCTTTCAAATATCATTTTCATACTGCCATGCTAAAAATAACAGCAAAAAAAAATCGAATACTTGTTAGCTGATCCAGTGTCTTTGCCTGCCTGCTCTGTTTCTGAATGCTAGTGCACATACTGCATTAATGTATCCCTGATGCTTTAGAATAAAATTTTGACGGCTATAAAAATTATCAGTTGTTAACTCTAACTATATTTTCAAGAGGAGCTTTTAACCCTTCTGCTAATACTAGAATGGTTTTGAGTAATGTAATTATAATGGCCTGTCACGCCGTTTTGGGTGGGGGGGGGGGAGATTTTGTAAATTGATTTCAGCTGCAGGCAGCTTGTGGATTGAGTGAAAATGTTTTAACTGACAAGTGGCATCTGTTCAGAACGCATGGCAGAGCAGTAATGTAAATCTTAGTAAACTCTGCTTATCTCACCTGAAATCATAATATGGAAATAACTCGTAATACTCCATTTATTATTTATCCTGATTGAAATTTTATTTTGAAAGAAGTCTTTCCTCTGACTGAAAGATTAAAAAGAAAATGACTGTTCCAATTAAAACGTGCATCTTGAAAGGCTGGTGATGAGACTCCATGGTTGTACTCATTGCCATGGTAATGGGCTGGCATGGCTAGATATGTAGCCGTGCCTGGCTCTTCCAGAAGATCAGAAGGTGCTGCTGCTGTTCCAGTCCTGGATTGGGACTTCTGGCTGGAGAAACCACAATTTGAACAACACAGCCATCTGCCTCCGCGTTGCTTCCTTGGCAGGAGGCGCTACTCAAGCTGTTTCCGAGGCACAACCTGTTTGATGTCTTTTCTTCTCTTCCAACTTTATCCTCACCTTCCAGTGTATTTGGTGCTCAAGGTATGAAATGATTGAACTAGAATCAAACCACTATCCTGTCCACACTCAAGCTAAATTTTCTAATTCCAGATTATCTGACCACAATCTGCCTTTCCCAACAATCCCAGTTCCACAAGATGGAGGAGCAGAATTAGGCCATTTGGCCCTTCAAGTCTGTTCTGCCATTACAGCATGGCTGATTTATTAAACCTCTCAACACCATTCTCCTGCCATCTCCCACTAACCTTTGACACCCTGATTAATCAAGAGCCTTTCAAACTCTGCTTAAATGTAACCAATAACTTGTTCAACTGTGCAGCAAGAGGTTATAACTCCTACTAAGGGGCTGGGATCCTTTTATCAAGAAGTGAGAAGGCTAATTGTATGATTTAATTAATAGGGTAAACATTAAGAAGCTGACTGTCTAGTGGCATTAGCACAAATTTGGGGATCTTAAATATACACAAGGGACAAAACAGGGCAGGCTGTTGGGGCTAATGGGAAAGATGGGAGGAGGCTTGTGTGGAACAGAAGTACTTGGAATGAACTTCCCCCTTCTATTTCCCCATTCTGGCCTCGTGCCTCTTCACCTGCGTGTTTCCTCCCTCTGGTGCCCCGCCTTCTCTCCTTTCTCCTAGTCCTCTCTCCAGTCAGATTCCTTCGTCCAGCTCTTCACCTTTTCCATCCACCTGGCTTCACCTATCACCTTCTAGCTATCCTTCTTTCCCCTCCTCCCACCTTTTTATTCTGGTGTCTGCCTCTTTCGTTTCCAGTCCTGAAGGAGGGTCTCAGCCTGAAACGTCGACTGTTTATTCACTTCCATCTAAGCTGCCTGATTCGCTGAGTTCTTCCAGCATTTTGTGTGTGTTACTTGGAATGAGCAGCCTGTTTCTCTAGATGAGATGCTCTAAGGATTTATTCATCCAGTCCTATAATTTATTCTAAAGTTTGTTCCTTTTGTGTCTTGAATCCTGCTGCGGTGACATTGAAGTTCTATCTCTCATAATTTCTGGAGTTTTAAATTATTTTTAAAGGCAGTATACACTGCAGAAGTGCTTAGTTAAAAGAACATAGTCTCCACTAAACAGTTGACCTTAGACCCTGAAAGAACTTGTGAGATGAATCTTGTTCTTGGCTCTTCCAGTAATTTTCATTAATTATTCAGATTGTGATCATTAGTGAGGCCAACATTTATTGCCTATTCCTGATTGCTTTGCTTTGTGGTGAATTGTCTTAAATTGATGCTGCCCAAGTTGGGTCAG
Organism: Hypanus sabinus; assembly: GCF_030144855.1. Taxonomy (NCBI): domain Eukaryota; kingdom Metazoa; phylum Chordata; class Chondrichthyes; order Myliobatiformes; family Dasyatidae; genus Hypanus; species Hypanus sabinus. The sequence continues at coordinate 172,729,487 of NC_082711.1, forward strand.
TACCAGCAGCACTTTATCCTAGTGACGATAAAGGGAAAGGCAAGAGGGCACTCTGCAATTTGGAGGGGATTGGTGAAGTAACTGCTTTCTCACGTGCCTGCTGACCAAGTCCTCTGGAGGTGGTGGAAACCGGTCAGGAAAACGTTGCTAAGGGAGACTTGGCAAGCTTTAGAACTGAAAACGTACACGCTTTACAACCACCGATATTAAGTTGGGGTTTTACTTTAAGAGACTGATCTGACGTGGTGATGTATTATGTGATGTATTCTGTAACTGCTCTTCATGTTCAGTTTTCAGAGTTCAATTAATGAGTTGTTAAGGTTTTTCATAAATCTAAAACTCCTTGCATTGTTTTATTTACAAAAGCCTACAGTAAAAGTTTAGAGTGGAAAACGGTGTGCCATCAAGTTGAATAACTTTTCCTCAAAAGGATGTCGAGCTTGTTGAGTGCTAATGGTTCTGTACACATCCAGGCAAGTGGAAGAACATTCCTCTTCTGATATGCCTTGTGAAAAAGCTTTGGAGAGGCAGAAGGCGCAAAACATTATCTGCAGATGTGTAGCCTGGCTGTATCATTTAAGTTTCTGGTCTGTGGTTAGGGACCCAGAATGTGCAATTTGGGTGTGATAAAGCCATTGAATATCATGGGAATGTCATTTGAGCCCCTTTAGGTTAGGATGGCCATAAATGTGACACGTACCCAGTGTAATCAACTGCCTTATAATTTTGTCACCGTTTTGGTTTTAAACAAATACTATTCATCAATGAACATACTCGTGTTTAATGCTGTGATTAAATGAACATTACTGATAAAACAGTTGAAGGTGATCAGGGAGAGAACACAAACCTGAATATCTCCAATATCCAATGCTGAGATAATTAACCTCCAAACTTTGTTGTCATCTTTCTCTTCACCGTACTTGATATGCAATGTTCTAAGGCTCAAACCATTTCCATTCCCATTAACTGCAATTTTACAGGGATTTCTTAATACTATTTCTAGTCAAATGGTGATTGAAAACTTAAATCTGAATAGTTAGATGAGAATCCTGTTATCTATTTTTGTTGCTATAGGAAGTACAAATAATTTGTCTAATTTTGGTTCTTCCAATTGCATATTTAACAAACATAAATTACAGATGAGGTTAATATTTCCTGGAGCAATTTGAATGTTAATACAATCAAGATAGAGGAATGAAAATGTCATGTTGGGAAGGCACCTGAGTCTGATAATCCTTACCACAGTATGAGATTCTAAATGTATTAGCAGGGTTTTGATTAATCCAACAAGGTAAGAGCCTGGAAGTAAAGTTGCTACGTAGAATTTACATCCCAGAACTGTTCTGTGCAGGTGTTTATCTTCAGAGGAAGACTGCACTTACTGTAATTACTAATTCCAGCTGCTCTCTTCAACATCTAGTCTTGTCTATAAATCAAACCACCTCTCGCATATCTGAAATGTTTCAGTCATTCCCCCTAAAAACAGATGGACTAGCTGACCAGTGGGATTTCACTGTATGATTCGGGTAGGGTGCCTTGTATAGACACTACTTGATTGTTTTGAGTTCTCTTGAGTCCAGGCTGAGGGTGCCATTTTGGGTGTGGTGGACACTAGGTGTCAGTGCAAGCTATCTCTGAGTTATGAATGCCCAATTTATTGGCATCCATAAATAGGAGTAAGCTCCTGATTATTACATTCAAAAGACTTTTCTATTTATGTGCGCTGATTCGTTTCTGTGAATAACAAGCAGTTTGCTCCTTCTCTCCACTTTTAGTAATTGTTTTCGTCAGTCTTGTGTGCTTTTGATGCCATTTATTATGGTAGTGTGGATGTATGGTTACTGTGTCAAGTGACCTTTGTGTATTAACTGAGTTGCAAAATAATGAACACATGGACATCTATAAAACCGACCCGTATATTATGCAGGAACAACCTGCATTTTGGGCAGTTTAATGCAGATATTATAAAATAAGTGGTTCATGTTTTAGTTGTTTTATCTGCTGAAGGAAAGCTCTAGTGGCATGTAGATGTTCTGTCATGCCTTTAAACTCTTTAAAAAACCATGCCAAGACACTTTCTTTAAACAGCCTCTTCCTAACTGAACTCCCTAATTTCTCATCATTGCTGATAAATTCCTCTTAAATCCTTTAATATGATCTGTAAGTGGCTAACTTGAAATTTGCTTTTGTACAAATTTCTTTTTTGCTTTTATCTATGACAGCTGATATAATGCAAGTTACAAGTCAATAGAGAAACTAAATAATCCAGTGCATTTATAGTGCACTCCTCTGAAATCTAAGTAGGCTTGAAGTATTCTTAATGTTAATGTTCTAAATGTGTTCACAGTCAGTTTAACACCTCTCCCTGTGACGAACCTTGATGTATTACTTATTCTTGCTGTTTTGAGTTCGGCATTTAAGCATTTTGACATGGTTATCAACTGAATTATAATTTTAAAAAGTAGATTCTATGCCTTTCATAAACCTTCCAAAAATTGTTAGCTTCTATCAACCTGAACTGTTAGTTCTGTTTCTCTGCACAGATGTTGCTGATTGGTGAATGTTTCTGGCATTCAGTTTTCACTAATTTTTTTTTTAGAATTTGCTTTAAATGGTTTTTCGTTTGTTGCTTTTAATATGCTGTATAACTGCTACTCTAATATCTATATAGCTTCATTCACATAATGGATCTGACAGATTGCAACATTAGCAGTGTTACAATACTTTTTCATTTTTTTTTCTCTTAAAATGTTCTTACTTTTCACAAATGCTGCTTTTAATTTTTGTAAACCACTTCGGCACTGCTGTGTGAGGGAGAGGAAAATGTTACTTTGAATAATCCAGAGATATTCCATTGCTACTAGGAACATGCTCCATCTTAATTAGAAGTTTCCAACAGGAAAATTTAGTGATCAGGTCTGGATACTGTCCTTTTATGCACTAGTGATGGCAAGGATCAGTACTTTAGCTTTTGGAAACTCTGGTCGTTATTTGTGCTCCTTTAAATTATTTCTTTTTCCCTCAATTTCTACCATTATTTGCAAGCGAAGTATGTCATCCATTGGAACATAGAGTACGGTGCAGAAACAGGCTACTTGGCCCACACTGTTGTGTTGAACCAGCTTTAAAAAAAGCAAATCAAGCAACACTAATCCCTCCTACTGACATGTGGAATAATCCCATGGAATTACAGGGAAGTTACTTGCGTGGGTGGAGCATTGGGTGGTCGGCAGAAAACACTGGAATGAAGGGATCCTATTCTGGCTGGCTGCCAGTTACCAGTGGAGTTCTGCAGCTTTTTATGATGTTTGTCAGTGGTTTGGAATATGGTATTAATGGATTTGTGGCTAAATTTGCTGATGATACAAAGATGGGTGGAAGAGCAGGTAGTGTTGAGGAAACAGAGACTTAGATAGTTGAAGGGAATGGGCAAGGATGTGGCAACTGAAATACAATGTTGGAAAGTATGGTCATGCACTTTGGTGGGAAAAAAAACGGGTAAACTATTATTTAGATGGGGAGAAAATTCTAAATGGAGAGGTGCAAAGGAACTTGAGTGTCCTTGTTCGGGATTCCTTAAAGGTTGACCTCCAGGTTGAGTTGGTGGTGAAGAAGGCAAATGCAGTGTTGGCATTCATTTCTAGAGATACAGAATGAGAGCAGGGATGTTATGTTGAGGCTCTATATGGCACTTGGAGTATTGTGTGCAGTTTTGGGTTCCTTATTTTAGAAAGGATATGCTGACATTGGAGAGGGTTCAGAGAAGATTCGCAAGAATGATTCCAGGAATGGAAGGGTTACCATATGAGGAACATCTGGCAGCACTATGCTGTAGTCCCTGGAGTTCAGGAGGATGAGGGGGATCTCATAGAAACATTCCGAATGTTAAAAGGCCTGAACAGATTAGATATAGCAAAGTTATTTCCCATGGTAGGGGAGTCTAGGACAAAAGGGCATGACTTCAGGATTGAAGGGCATCCATTTAGAACAGAGATGTAGAGAAACTACTTCAGTCAGAGGGTGGTAAATCTGTGGAATTTGTTGCCATGAGTAGCTATGGAGGCCTAGTCATTGAGTGTATTTAAGACAGTGATGGATAGGTTCTTGATTAGCCAGGGAATCAAAGGGTATGGGGTGAAAGCAAGGGAGTGGGGATGACTGGAAGAATTGGATCAGCCCATGATTGAATGGTGGAGCAGACTCGATGGTCCGAATGGCCTACTTCTGCTCCTATATCTTGTATATCTTATTGTCTTATGGACACAGAGTCCATATCCCTTCATCTTCCTTGCATCCATGTGCCTATCCAAATGTCTCTTAAAAGCCTTTAATGTGGTCTCAACCACCTTACCAGGCAGCGTATTCCAGGTATCCACGGCTCTCTGATTAACAAAATTTGCTCCCCACGTCCCTGTGAACCTACCCCTTCTCACCTTTAATTCAGGCCCTATGGTATTAGTGAACTTGAAGCAGGAAAAAACTTGCATTTATTTTGAATATTTTATGTTTTTGTTTTAAATGCTCAATACAGCAATGTCATTTTGGTTATTGCCGTTCTTTTAAAGTTCACTATTTAAGTAGAGTAAAACTGATAATTTAGCACCCTTGGGTCTCTGGTACTGTACTAAGTTTCGCAACCATTGATTCACTTTATTGAATGGCAGACTTCTATTCACTTTTTTTAAAAAAAACATGTTTTACAATAGCAAAATTAGCTTTTCAAGTAAACTTGGTAAGTTTAAAGGTAGCAGGAAGTGCAAAAGCGCTCTGATATTTAAAGTTCTGGCCCTCACCCAGCCCAACAATCCAGAATCCCAGCACCAGCCACTTTGAATCCACAGAAATGGCTGAACATGCTGGAACTACTCATTGCCCAGATGTGAATTGTTGATCAAATAAGCCAGATGCCAAACAATCAGATATCACAGTATTGGAATTTTACTACGCTTTGGTAATGTTGATTTTGATTTCAATGAACAGTCTTAAAAATAACGTTGGGTTTGTACTTTATTACACAAACGGAATGTGATTTCACTGTGCTGATGACACTCACACTGTGATTTCTTTGTCTTGGCCAAAACAGAGACTGTTCCTGATGGAGGAATTATGTTTTACACACAGTTGGAGCACTGTGGCGAGGAATGAGATGAAATGCCGTTGAGTCGGCTGGTGGTTATTAATGGCTACAATAAAATTTAATTAATTTTGCAATTAATTCAAACCAGAAGTTTTTGTTAAGTGGATGCAGAGTCCCTATTGATTTGAATTGCTTTGTTTTGCAGGGTGAAATTAGAGCCACAGTTTTCACTGACCAGGTGGATAAGTTTTTCCCGCTCATTGAAGTGAATAAGGTAAAGATACTTTCTAAAAAAATATAAATATATATATATATATAGCATCATTGCTGAATTTCTGAAAATTGTGCAATCGTTGTACCACACCCGCTGAAAGATATGGTAGATTTGTAAATTGGATGACTTCCAAAGTGAAGGCAACTTTGGAAGGAGGGGTGGGGTAAAGAAGAAAGATATAGTCACATTGGAAGCAGTGCAAAGGAGTTTAACCAGACTAATTCCTGAGAGGAGAGGCTTATCCTACCAAAGGTTTAGTGCCTGTGCTCCTTAGAATTTAGAGGAATGGGTGTTTACCTTTTACGTGAAAGATCCTAACATGGTAGATGTTGGGATGTTTTCACCAGTGGGAGAGTCTGAAACAAAAGAGGCGTAACAACCAGGGAAGGGACTGCTCATTAAAACCGAGGTATGTAGGAATTTCTTTTTGCAGAGGGTCCCAGCTTCTGTAGCTTTTTCATCAGGACTGCAGGAATGATGGTCTTAAATACCAAGCTATAGTAGTGTGAATCTTGTGACAAAATGAAATGTCAGCAACTGGAAATTTCAATATTATTGCAAATGTTATAAGTAACATTTATTGGGGGGAGAGGGGTTCTGGCTCTATCCAACATCATGTTTGTGTTGGTGGACTTCCTTGGAAAGTCAGAAGTACACAGTTAAATGTCTAAGGGGGTGGGTAGAGACTTTGGATTCTTTTGCCTTGTACCCCAGTACCTCATCATAAAAACAAATGGTGGTTTAATGATTGGGCAACAGAATTGAAGCTGAAATTGAGAATTAAATTCTGAAGCCTTGCTCCAGTTGACTGCATTGGAGCCACTACTCAGATTAGAATATAAATCAATGTGTTTTAAAGAGTTTTTCATTCAACTTTACATAGAAACATAGTTTATAATGGAAGCATAACAATGAGACAATGTGACTTCAGAATCTTAAAGGAATTTAGTTATCCTCTGTTCTTGGCTCGTCCAACCAAGAAGTTGAGTTGTAATATTTGTCTAGTGTATTTATTAGGAAAATGATTCCTCTTTGGAGTTTAACTCCTGGAATAATGAGTTACAACGTGAAAAGAGACTTGAGGGTAGTGAGGTATTCTTTTCACTGAGTCTTGAAGGTAAAGGAGGTGTAAGGCTTGAAGCAGTCAAAACAGAGGTGGATTGGATCTATCACTGCCATTACTAAAACAGCAGTTACTATTTGGGTACTGACTATGTATGTATCACTTTAAAGGAATTTCATTAAATGTGAAAAGGAAAAATAAAAGACTGAAAGGATATATTTCTAGAAAAAACTAGTGTGGCAATGGATGGAATAGACCAAATGCTACTTTAATGATTTGTCATTAATCTTTAATTTGCCTTTCCTATTGTAAATCAGAAAGCAAAGATGAAAGTTTTCCATCTGAATAAAAATTCACTTTATTAAACCCAGAAATGGTTTTTAATATCAAGTGCAAGATGAGTTTTGTCAAAAGAGCTGCTTTAATTATTTCCCAAAAGTTTTCTTGTGGGCGTCTGGGTTTATTTTAAAATATTTTCATGTTCAGATACAATTACCAGGAAAATGCTTTGGCCTTGAAATCATTATCCAGTGTTCACTAATTCCTGCTTGTGTGAGCTAATGCAGGAAGTTTAAATACACTGCAGTGATAATGAGGATGTTATGTTATGGACGAGCTGCTTGACCATTTTTTTTTCCATTCCACCTGCTTTCCCATGGAAAGAAAATTGCAAGAGATAAAAGTGATGTGAGCAATTATGCTCACTTGAACAAACTTCCACCTTGTGCTGTGCAGATAGTTGGTAAATTATTAAGTTGGTTTATTGTTGTCACACATACAGCAGTACAGTTGGGGGAAAAACCTTGCATTCTATCCAGACAAATCAATTGATTACAATGGTGCATTGAAGTAGTAGGAAGTAAAATAACAGTGCAGAATATAAAGTGTTACCGTACAGAGAAAGTGCAGTGTAGGTAGACTTTATTTATAACCTGCATGCAGGTTTTCTATTCTTTCAAAATTTGAGAATTGGAGGTGTAAGATCCTACTTTATTCGCAGTGCAAAAACAGTTGCGTATAAATGTGAACTCGTTTTGTTGTTCCAGGTATATTTTGTGTCAAAAGCGACTCTGAAGACGGCCAACAAGCAGTACACATCTGTGAAGAATGATTATGAGATGACATTTAACAATGAAACCTCTGTGATCCCTTGTAGTGATGGAGATGACTTGCCCACAGTACAATTTGAGTTTGTACCGATTAATCAGCTTGAAAGCAAGAACAAGGATACTATGCTCGGTGAGGGTTTTCTGTTGGGGGATATTGGTGCAGGGCAGTAATTTGTAATGAATCACTAAAGTTCTGCATCTGGTCACTGGATGGTGCTGTCTGGAAACAAGTTGACAAAAATTCTTTGGACGTTCCATCTCAGTAGTCTCTGTTAAAACAATTTTATGTGTAGGTTGGGATATGGATTAAATTGATGGGAAATAATTTGGCAGCTTGATCTGGTAAAACAGAGAACCAAAAGTACCATTGTGACTTGAATCAACAGTTTTCAATACATATTGTGAAGTATTAATTCCTTAGACAATTTCCATTGTCTTTATTAGAATTTTTGTTTGTATGCTGTACTTAATTAAAATTTTTTTTACCTTTTTCTCCAAAAAAAAATCTCATTTCAGATATAATTGGAATCTGCAAGTCATTTGAAGATGTCACTAAGATAACAGTGAGGTCAAATAATCGTGAAGTATCCAAGAGAAATATTTTTCTGATGGACACGTCTGGGAAAGTTGTCAGTACTACGCTGTGGGGTGAAGATGTAAGCATCTTTATTTTCCAGAATTGAACATCAGTTCTGTAGAACTTGTGATATGAATATTCTTACAGCTGAATTTATGATAATCAGCTATATTCACTGAACTCTGTGCATACTTTGTGCTACAGACTTTGAGGGCAGCAGTCTTCTGATTGTACCTTAAACTAATTTTCCAAGGCAGGGTTGGGACAGTGTTGGCATAACGAGGAATTTCTTACCTTTGCATCTCTTGCTGATGCCTGTCTTCCATCAGAATTAAGTCATTGGAAGTTAACTTCAAGCAATCTCAACCGGAGATGGTCTTACTCTGTAATACAAGGGAGAATATAACTAATCACCAATCAGAATATGGTTTATTGTCACTGACTTATGTCGTGAAAGTGCCCCACTGCCTTATGGCAGCCTCAGGAGAGACGAAGGCAAGGGAAGTAAACCCAGACAAAAGATCTGGAATGGCACCACTAAGCTGGCTGGGTGTCACTGAATATCCTTCTGGCAGCCCTTGTGGCCAAACTGGTGCCAAACGTATTGTGTCACTTTCCTTTGGACTGCACTGGTGAGGCCAAGAGGCAGATCTTGATGACTGGGGGGGGGGGGGGGGGTCCCAGGATCTTCATACCTTCCACTCAAGCTTGTGCCCTGAAGAGGTCACTCCAGTGCTCCATTGTTGGAAAATGCATGATCATGCACTTTGGTAGTAAAAAAGGAAGGGTTCTGGTGTAGCATAGCGGTTAGCTCAGAGCTCGTGGAGTTCAGTTCCAGCGCCGTCTGTAAGATGCTTGTATGTCCCAACCCATGAACGTGTGGGTTTCCTTCAGGTGCTTCGGTTTCCTCCCACAGTCCAAAGATGCATGGTCATGCAATTTGGTAGTAGAAATAAATGTGTGGACTGTTTTCTAAATGGGGAGAAAGTGCAGGAATCTGAGATGCAGAGGGACTTGGGAGTCCTTGTGCAAAACACACTGAAGGTTAACTTGCAGGATGAGTCGGTGGTAAGGAAGGCAAATGCCATGTTAGCATTTATTTCAAGAGGTCTAGAATACAAGAGCAAGGATGTGATGCTGAGGCTTTATAAGGCACTGGTGAGGCCTCACCTTGAGTATTGTGTATAGTTTTGGGCCCCTCATCTTAGCATCGGAGAGGGTCCAGAGGAGGTTCACAAGGGTGATTCCAGGAATGAAAGGGTTACCGTATGAGGTACTCAATGGAATTCAGAAGGATGGGGGGAGGTGGGGAGGAATCTCATTAAAACCTTTTGAATGTTGAAAGGCCCAGACAGAGTAGATGTGGTAAGGATGTTTCCCATGGTGGGAGGGTCTAGGACAAGTGGGCACAGCCTCAGGATAGAAGGGCGCCCTTTCAAAACAGATGCGGAGAAATTTCTTTTGCCAGAGAGTGGTGAATTTGTGGAATTTGTTGCCACATTCAGCTGTGGAGGCCAGGTCGTTGGGAATATTTAAGGCAGAGATTGATAGGTTCTTGATTGGACACGGTATCAAAGGTAACGGGCAGAAGGCCAGGAACTGGGTTTGAGGAAAAAGTAGAAAATCAGCCATGATTGAATGGCAGAGCAGACTCGATAGGCCAGATGGCCTAATTCTGTTCCTATGTCTTATGGTCCTTTGAGACAGGCAGATGCCATCATCATGTCATGAGGGAGGCCACCAAGAGACCTATGATAACTGGAGGAGGAGTTGTAAGCTTCTGTGGCTGAGATGGGGGAGTAATCACAGCTTTATGAAAGAGTAGCAAAGAGAAAAAGCCATTGTTAGAAAAAAAACTCTCATGAAATCTCAGCTAGAGTTTTCCAGAAGGCATACAAGAGATTCTGAAGTCAGCTGGAAGAAGATTCTATGGTCTGGTGAAACTAAAATTGAGCTTTTTGGCCATCAGACTAAATGCTATGTTTGGCATAAGGCAAACACCACGCATCATCAAAAACACATCATCCCTATCATGAAGGATTGTGATGGTTGCATCATGCTGTGGGGATGCTTCACTGCAGCAGGCCCTGGAAGGCTTGTGAAGGTAGAGGATAAAATGAATGTCGCAAAATACGGGGAAGTCCTGGAGGAAAACCTGATGCAGTCTGAAAGAGAACTGCGACTTAGGAGATTTCTTTTCCAGCAAGACAATGACCCCAAGCATAAAGCCAAACCTGATGGTTGAAGGGTAATAGCTGTTGGGCTGAGGCTAGATCTTTAAAAATGTTGACACCAGGTACTTGAAGCAACTTGGTGATTTTTCTAAACCATTGCTTCAATATTATTTTACCACATGTTTATATACTATTATAGGTTCTGTTGAATAAAGTTTCAGATTTGTAACGTGTCCTTTTTGCAATCAGTGCTGATATTCTAGCTTGCAAGAATATCAACATCAGGACATTTGTTTTAAGGATTAGACAGGGAATATGGATTATATGTAGCAGAATTGATAGTACAGTTCCAAGTGTGTTCTGACATGCAATACAGGAGCATAATAGATGCAGAAATAAGAGAAACATAGGGGGCAAAGGGAGAAAAGGCTTTAAAAAGAAACACAAATTACTGGAGTAATTCAGGAAGTCAGGTGGTATCTATGGAGGGAAATTAACAACTAATGTTTAAGGCTGAGACCTTTCATTGGGACTGATTTTTATTTGGAAATAGCAATGGGTAAAACATTAATTTTTCAAATGGAGCAGATTTCAACTGGGGGATAAAGTGAGATTGAACTGACAGACTCAAGTAGACTGTGGGTAAAAAGATGGCCAATGGATTGTAATTCCAATGGGATTTAATTTTCTGGCAGGAAAAATTAGGGAAATAAAATGTTTTTAAAATGTCACTAGTTGAGGAATCGTCCATATCCACGGGAGTGTGGATGTTATTGTACGTGCATTGTAGGACAGTGGTGCTGGCTCAGTGAGCAGTTTGGAAAACTGTGTGTTTGCTGCAACCCAAAACTGAAAATTGTGTAAGGAACGTCATGTTGAACGATTAGGCTTTTGTTATTTTGGAATAGAGTGTACAGTGGAGTGCCTATAAAGCAGTATACATCCTGTACCTATTAAAGTAGCCACTGAGTGTATGCTTGTGGTCTTCAAGGTTTGTATTGTGCATTCAGAAAGACTCTTCTGCACGCCACTGTTGTAACATATTATTTGAATTATTGTTGCAATCCTGTCAGCTTGAACCAGTCTGCAATCTCCCATGACTTCTCAGTAACAAGGCATTGTCACCCACAGAACTGCTGCTCACTGGATGTTTTTTGTTGTTGTTTTGTACTATTGTACGTGAAAACCCTAGGAATCCGCAGTTTGAGTTATTCAAGCCACCCCATCTGGCACCAAGAATCATTGCTTGGTCAAAGTTGCTTGCATCACATTTCTTCCTCATTCTGATATCTGGTCCAACCAACAACTGAACCTTTTGGACATGTCTGCATGCATCTGTGCACCGAGTTGATCAACATGATGAGATTGCATTAACGTATAGGTGTGCCTCATAAAATGACATCTGAGTTGTATATTGATGTATTATTTCCACTGATTAGTGAGCTCCTGATTTAAGATTACAAACAACCCCTACTTTCTGGGAGAGGGCTGCAGTCCTAGAAGATGGGCTGCATTGCTGATTTCTGTACTTAAAGACATATCATCTGCGTGTCCGTCGAGACAAATGTTTTATAGCAAAATGTTTAGTTCTTTTTACGTTGTGTGAGAAGGACTTTTATCCTGCATGTCAAATGGACTGAATGTTGGCAACTGGGTCGAGTAGGGAGAATGCTGTGGTGACCTGGAGGAATTTGGTTGAAGGGTCTGTTTCTGTGCTGTATTACGCTATGACTGTGGTTCCATTGACATGCCTGGTTCCACAGTCTTCAAAGAAAGTTAGAAACTTATGTTTTTTTTTCCCCTAGGCTGAGAAGTTTGACGGATCAGGACAGCCAGTGGTGGCCATTAAAGGAGCCAGACTTTCAGATTTTGGTGGCAGATCTCTATCTGTTTTGTCATCCAGCACCGTCTTGATTAACCCTGACATTCCAGAGGCTTTCAAACTAAGAGCATGGTGTGTATTTTGTTCCCTCTCCTTGAGTAAGGTTAATATTAAAATGTTCTAAGTTTATATTATATGAATCAACGTCTTTGCAATATATTTATTTTCTTTGAACTTGTACTGAATCAAAGTATAAATCTACCTGATACTGGAGTGATTTGCTTTTCATGTTCCATAATGCATACACAATGCTGGAGGAACTCAGTAGGTCATTCCTCTGGGGAGGAATGAACTGTTGATGTTTTAGGATGAGACCCTTCATCAGGACTGGAAAAGAAGGGGTGAAGAAGCCAGAATAAGAAGTTGGGGTGGGGGGGGGGGGAAGAAGGAGTACACACCGACAGGTGTTGGGTGAATCCGGGTGAGGTGGAAGGAAGGAGGGTGGGGGGGGGGAAATGAAGCGAGAGGCTGGGAGGTAATAAATGAAAAAGATAAAGAGCCTGAGGAAGGAATCTAATAGGAGAAGAGAGTGGTCCACTGGAGAAAGGGAAGGAGGAGGGCCAACAGAGGGTGGTGATAGGCAGGTGAGGTGAAGAGAAAGGGGTAAGAGGGAAGCCAGAAGTTTATATTCAGTAGCTTTGGTTATGGTATCTAACTTGTAACAGGCGCCCTGTTGAAGCTATTTCACATAAATATGTTTGCCTAAGTGAAAGAAGAAAGAGGAATAAGCTACATGTCCAGAATTAGTTGGAACTGTGAAATAGAAAATGTAATCAGATGTTGTGCCTGGTAGATAAAGTAGAAGCTTTTGATACTGTACATCATCTGTTGAAAACAGTTTATAGAAGTAGCTGTGCAGTACCACAGTCATCCAGAGTTACACATGCAAAATGCTGGAGGAACTCAATAGGTCAGGCAGTATCTATGGAGGGGAACAGACAGCTGACGATTTGGGCTGAGATCCTTCATCAGGGCACACCACGATCATCATATTGTCTTGTACATTTGATGCTAAAAGCAGCTTTTACTGGATTGTTTCTATGGAGTTCAGTTTTCAAGCCATGTGCTCGTGAAAAAGGGGCATGCATAGGCCACTCTGCCCTCCAGGCCTGCTTGCCTTTCAGCAAGTCTGTATCTGATCTAATTGTAACCTGCTAGACTTTCTCACCTTAATGTTTACCAAATTCCTTATCAAAAACTTATCTATCTCTACCTTAAACTCTGCTTCTAATTCCAAGAACCTGTGCTTGCCTTGCTGGCTTTTTATTGTTGCCCACAGGAACTAATTTTATGAATAACACAAAGCCAAGAACAGAAATGTGCCTCCCTTATTTCAGAGTAACCGGCAAAGTTATTGAATTTTGCATCAAATTTTACAACTTAAACAATGAGTAAAGGGAATTGATTTAATAATCTGAGTCGCATTTTTGGATTAGATCTGCAGTTGGCCCATTTGTTTGGCCCGTAGGTCTATGAAAAATGCCTCCAACTAGCAGTTGGTGTCAATAGTGAAAGTCTTTACTGTAGTTTCCCATCAATAATTCATCTTACAGGCACACAACACTGGCTGTTTTTTTTATCCTCTTGCTTGCAAGCAACAGTGGGGGTAAGAAAATTGTTTGCAATTTGTATAATGCATTCTATTGATGTAAACATGGAAATCAAAAATCAAATGTGCAAGTGATGCTGTCTTATTTTGGAAAATGCACTTAAAGAGTACATTAATATTTTGGAGCCAGACATTTTAAAATTTGGATGACCCTAATGTGAACCCAGCTTTACTGAACATAAGTGTGATTGTGAAAGGTTCTAGTGGTTTTATTAATGCTGTTGGCACCAAGCTGTGTCCTTTCCTAATGGCTTTTGTAAGATCTGTTTTCGAAAGAAGCACAGATTATATGTGTGTAGATCAAATGTTAGCTAAATTGATTCAAGTGAATTAAAATTATTTCATCTTAAATTTTATACTGAACATTTTCCAAGTTAGTGGTGGTAGATTTTCGTATTTGGCATGCTGACTTGCTGCTTGATGCACTCAAAGTATGACTGACTTTTTGTAGGGAGCGTTGCCCGCTGTTGTTTTCCACAGCCATGAAACCCAACAAACCAGGTAGAGGTTCCTGCTGACTTGTGGACAGTTTTATGTTGTGAATTCCAGGGGTTTGGGTGATGATCCATGAGACTGGCGTGCCACCTTGACTGGCTTCATGCACTGGTACCCAGTGATAAAAAGCTGCCTTTTATTTACCATCATCTATATATGAATAAAAACAACCAGTCTTTCGTGGATATGTGTGCTGAGGAATGTATTTGAATCTGTAAAAGGAGATCTTTCATATTGAAGTTGCACTGAATTTCTTTTCTTCCTTTCTCTCCCACCCCCTGAAGAATTTTTCTGGGCACAACTGGGGCAGGTCTTCCTATTTATTGCATGATTGTGAAGACAGTATGTAGACCTTCAAAAACTAGACTTGCTCATGAATGCTGGTTGGACAGAGTGCTGTAGGATGCTATGCCTGTGGAGACATGTTGCATTAAAGACTTGATGTCATAGGGCATGAAGCAGATTGTTAACAAAGTCGTGTTATTTCCCCCCATGGTGCTCTACATCATCTACTCGTGTCAATTGCTCTTGGCCCTTCATGTAGATTAAATTTGCCATGTAGTCTGTCTAGCATGGGCTTTCAAGAATGATTCCTGGAATAAGAGATTTTTTCCTTTACAATCTGGAACTTGAAAGACTGTAGGTGATGTGTTAAAGTTATAAAATGTTTAACTTCTGAAGCCTTCAGAATGTTTGAATGCTTAGCATATTCAGGGCTGAGATAGATGGTGGATTCTTTGCCACCAATAGAGAATGTGAGCTTGTGGTTATACCACAATCTTATTGAGTGGCACATCAAACCCATGGGGTGAATGGAATGCTACAGTTACTACGTAGGAGGTTTCTGATGGTCAACTGTTTGAAATGTCAGAGAAATGCAGCTATACTTGTGTCCACCAGTTTCTGAAAAATCTTTTCGACTGTAGAAGCAGTTAACAGCCAGGACTTGCCAGTCCTTCCTCGCTACTCCTCTTTATCACCTCTCCACTTTCAACCCTGATTTAGGGTTTTGACCCAAAACATCGATGCATTTCCTCCCAACAGAAGCTGCTCTGCCTGCTGGATGCTTCCTGCAGATTGCTTGTTGAGTCAAATTTTACCTTATTGTTGTAATGCACATCTCCACTTAAAATATCATTGGTTTGAAGCATTCTCGTAGATTTATTGCCCTCTTATCAAGTTTTTCTTTTTAAAAGGTTGATGTCTGTATCTGGTACTTGTTGGATTAGATGTGACTGTTCACGTGTGTTATGTTTGCTGTGCAGGTTTGATACTGAAGGCCAGGTGATGGAAGGAACATCTATTTCTGATATGAAGGGTGGTTCCACAGGGGGGAACACGAACTGGAAAGTACTACTTGAAGTTAAAAATGAAAATTTGGGTCACGGAGATAAGGTGAGTTCAGACGTGGATTGACAGGAGCCCCAGCTTGGCAGAATGGTATTCCAAATATTCCATTGTCATTGTTATTTTGTCTGGCATTTCTGTTGAATGTTTCTAGTAAGTTGTGTGAAATATTCAAAGCTTTTGCTATGCCAGAATGCTATCATCCAGCTTTTTTTTTCCTTCCTCTCCTTTCAACTTTACTTGTGCCCTTCCCTCCTGAATGTTAGACTTGGTTTTTTTTAAATCTGCATTTTCTATGTATGCCCTTGCACATTATTTTCTTGACGGAGGCAGTTTGGCATGTTTGTCTGAAGAACCTTGTAGTCCTACTGAATCATTTTTTTACTTCAACTGCTTTTTTTTTAATCCACCCATCTTTAACATTACCTGGTGCTGATATCTGGCAGGCTGGCATCAAAATTAAGTTTTTCCAGATTAGTTTTCAGCTAATAAATTGATTGGGATATCCTGTAGGGAAGTGCTACATGGATTGTTATGCTTAATCTCATTCCATTTGATTATTCTTCCCCCTTTTTTGTTTAAGAACTTGGGATACGTAATATCAAGTAATCCAATCCAGCTGACAGGTGGTGTGTTGGTATTTGGTTAAGTTGATGATGTGATTAGACTGCACTGGAGAGCAGATTGTATTCCATCCTGAGATTCATTTTCTTGTGCACATTCACAGCAGATGCAAAGATCCACTATAGAATCAATTAAAATCAATAGAATCAATTAAAGGGTTCAAAGGAAGTTCACAAAAATGATTCCAGTATTGAACAGTTTGTCACACGAAGAGCGTTTGATGGTTCTGAGCCTGTATTCTCTATAATTCAGGCTTCAATGAGGTCACCCCTCGTTCTTATGTTGAATGGTGAAAGGCCTCTCCCACCATAGAAAACATCCTCTCCACATCCACTAAGACCAGAAGACACAGCCTCAGAATAGAGGGTGTCCCTTTAGAACAGAGATGAGGAATTTTTTTTGGCCAGAGGGTGGTGAATCTGTGGAATTTGTTGCCACAGGGATGTGGAGGCCAAGTCTTTATGTATGTTTAAAGCTGAGGTTGATAGATACTCGATTGGTCAGGGGATAAAGTGATACAGAGAGAAGACAGGAGATAGAGTCTGAGGAAAAATGGACCAGCCATGATGACAGAGCAGACTCAATGGACCAAATGGCCTAATTTGGCTGCAATATCTTATGCTCTTTAAAAACTACACACAAACAACGGCAAGCAATGTGCAAAACAAAACTGCAAATACAGAAGAAGGTAATGATTAATAAATAATACTGAGAACATGAGTGAAGTTATCCATACTCATTCAGGAGCCTGATGGGTGAAGGGTACTGACTATTACAGAACCTGCTGGTACGGGACCCAAGGCTCCTGTACCTCCTGCCCAATGGCAACGAGAAGGGAGCACATGGAATTGTAAACTCTCTTGAGGGTTCGTGATCAAGTTTTTTAGCATTGGTATCATGGAGCAGATTATTGACATGGGGCAGCAAACCTGAAATTTTGTGTAACTGGTATTGAATGTGGCATTTGATTCATGATTTCTTGTTGCTCGGTAATTCACTTGAGGCATATTATCTGTACGACAGCACCTGATGCAGGGTTCCTATATCTCTCAGCACTATATTCTGAGGGAGTTTTGTTGATCATAATTGGTTCCTGTCAATCTGATAACTGGCAGCTGTTTGAAAATCTAGTCTATGTAAATTTATCAACTCAAGATGAGATTTTTAGTATTCAAGGTTTAGCTTTTATTTTGGGGAGAATGAGCTCATGATGATGCAGGTTGTTATATAAGTCTGCTTTTGATAAGTAGATATTTACATATTCTCAACATAAAACCAAAGTGATTTAACAGTTGCTTCAAAATTCAACTAATTTATAATAAATTGGAGGGCCGTTGTTTGTTACTGCAGCATGTTATACTTTGCCTCTGGCTCTCATCGGTGCTTCCTTGGCTAATGCACATTCTGAAGTATATTTGGTAGTTTTTACAGATGCCTACTCCTCTAATTCCATTAAAGTTTAAATATTTTTTTGAAAAACTTCTCCAAATAAGCTCCTTAAAATTTGTTATCCAACTTTCCTCCAGATAACTTGGTTAAAAAATGTGTCCTGATCAAGGGTCATGGACTGAAATTTCAACTGTTTATTCTCCTCCATGTATGCTGCCTGACTCACTGAGTTCCTCCAGTGTTCTGTGCGTGTTGCTGAAGAATCCCAGCATCTGCATATTCTTGTATTTAACTTTGTGAAATAAATAAGCGTAAGTTAATAGGCCACAGACATAGGAGTAGAATTATACCATTCGTCCCATCGTATCAGCTCTGCCATTCGATCATAGCTAATTTATTATCCGTCTTAACCCCATTCTCCTGCCTTCTCCCTGTAACCTTTGACACCCTTACTAATCAGAAACCTCTGCTTTAAGTAACTTGACTTCCATAGCCACCTAGGGCAATGGATTCCACACATTCTGGCTAAAGAAATTCCGAAGATATGTTCTTCTCTTCAGTTGTGTCCTCTGGTCCTAGACTGCCCCACTGTTGGAAACATCCACTCCAGGCCTTCCAATATTTGATGGGCTTCAATTAGATCCTTCATCATGCTTCTAAACTCCAAGTGCAGTCCTGAGCCATCAAACATTCCTCATATGTTAACCTTAAAGAGTTGGCCAAGTGTGATTTATTGAAGTCTGTTAAATTGCAGACAGACAACTTTGTATTTGTTTCTCTGCTATAATTGTAGACATTGGTATTAATAATGGATGAAGTTGATACAAGTGCAGGCTAAGTGATGGGGCTGCGGGAAGTAGTTTTATAAATAGAAAATCCATGTATGTGTAGTGTTATTGCTTTTTTAATGCTGTGCACCCCTAACTCTGATTGAACTTTTTCCACTTGGGTTGGTTTATTTCATGGAAGATATTAATTGTACTCACGCTTTGCGGAGAGGATAAATCGGAAAGTTTTCCAAACCATGCTGCACACCTTACATCACATTTATGGATGATAACTGCATGAGGCAATTGCATTTATTCATCTCAGCTGCCCTGGAGAAAGTGGAAATGAGTTTTGTTTTTTTTTTGGAAAGAAATGAAGTTGAAGAAAAGGCTCTGCAAGAACAAGGCCCAAGTATATACAGTACTGCTTGAGTTAGAACCCAGCACTGTTGACCAAGCTTGTCTTGTTGTACACAATTTCTGTTGTCTGCTATTTCAAACCTTTGCTCCTTGATGGTCCTTAGAAAGTGTGTATATCCTATTGGTCCACGCTGACGACTCAAAAAATTGACGGACAAAAATGTATTTTGTAGTGTGGTATACATTCACAATGGATCATTTCTGCTCTAATCATTTAAGGAGCCACAGTAGCTTAGTGGTTAGCACAGCACCATTAAAGATCAGGGTGTTTGGAGTTTAATTCTGGAGCCATTTGTAAGGAGTTTGTACCTTCTCCCCTTAACCACGTGAATTTCCTCTGGGTGCTCCAGTTTCCTGCACAGTCCACAGATGTACTGGTTGGTAGGGTAAGTGGTTATTGTATGTTGTCCTGTGATTAGGCTAGAGTTAAATCACTGGGTTACTGGGTGATGTGGTTTGGGCTGGTGGAGTTTGTTCCATACTGTATCTCTAAATAAGTAATCTTTTCTTTAGCCTGATTATTACACGACTGTTGGTACCATTGTGTACCTAAGGAAGGAAAACTGCATGTACCAGGCGTGTCCCACCGCAGACTGCAATAAGAAGGTTGTGGATCAACAGAATGGCCTTTATAGATGTGAGAAATGTGATCGTGAGTTCCCCAACTTCAAATATCGAATGATCTTGTCAGTAAGTGAACTCTTGAGAGCATGTTTGAAAATTTGGTTTCTATTCTTTCACAAATAATAATTTCTTGCACAGCACTCAAATTTTAAGTTTTAGAATGTTCCGTGGTGATGAGTACACATAACTGAAAGAATAACTTATCAAGCGGAGTTCAAGAAGCTCACTGATTTTACTCAGCAGGTCAAGCAGCGTCTATGGAGAGGGATAAACAATCAATGTTTTCGGCTGAGACCCTTCATTTGGACTGGAAAGGAAGGCGAAAGATGCCAAAGCAAGGTGGGGGGGGTACAAGCTGACAGGTGATTGGTGAGACTAGGTGAGCAGTGAAGGTGGGTGGAGGGGGGGGGGGGGAATGAAGTGAAAAACTGGGAAGTGACAGGTGAAAGGTCAAGGATTGAAGAAGGAATCTGATGGAAGAGGAGAGTAGCCCACAAGAGAAAGGGGAAGAGGAGGGGCACTAGAGGAAGGTGATGGCCAAGTGAGTAGAAGAGAAAGCCTCGTGTACAAATATTTAGTTTTCTGCTTTCTAGGTGTATAGTATGGGCCAAATATTAATTCCATGGATACTACCTGACCTGCTGAATTTCTCCAGCATTTTGTGTTATTATTCTGGATTTCTAGCATCTGTAGAATCTCTTGTCACGATTGTGCTGTCACCTGAGACCTGTAGGGTGGAGGTGTTCTCCACAGATGACTGTTGAGCACACTAACACTTGCCATGTAGTTTGTTGACTTGATAGAACCAGCACTGGAAGTTGTAAATGCTTACAGTAACTGAGGTAGTCTTTCGCTATTTTTTCTTAACATTAAGTAGTTTAGAATTTGTGATAAATGTTATTTAATGATTTAAACTATTGCTTTCTGGAAGGATTTTAAAATATCAGGTGACTTTCTGCGTGCAAATCAGTCTTCAATTACATCCTCAGGTAAATCTGGCAGACTTTGGAGAAAATCAGTGGGTAACGTGTTTCCAAGAGACAAGCGAGGCAATCCTTGGGCAGAATGCCAATTATCTTGGAGAACTGAAGGACTCGGTGAGTGTTTATTCGTTTCCTTAAATATATTTCAGTTTTAATATCTGGACTTGATCAGCTGAATATCAATTTTTCCTTTTTCCATATCTTTTGTTCTTCTCTGAAGAAACTGATAATTTGTGATTTGTACCAGCTGCCTATCTCCAAGGTAGTGAATTCTAGTGATGAAAATAAAGCTGGCATTATTCTTCTTCATTCATCACCCCTACTGAGGTATAGGTTGCTGACAGCAGCTCGTCAGAGTCCTCCCACCTGGGCCAGTCTTTCAAATTGTTGCCAGGTGTAGCCCATCTTCACAGATCCTTCCCCTCTCAGGGATGTGGTCTTTGGAGTTTCTGTAGCACTGAGTTTTTACAGGATGGGGTTGCTAACCCCATGCCCAAACCACCATCTCTCACAGCCAGGCTTGAGACTGTCCATGGTGAACAGTTGGGATTCTTGGATTAAAATATTTGCTTTTTAAATCCTACTTCCATTGAGCTAGAGAAGTGTATCTTTACCTTTCCCACACACATGGCTTCATCTATCACCTTCTAATTTGTCCCCCTTCTCTCGCCCACCTCCATTGCCACCCCCCCACAGCCTTTTTATACTGGCATCTTCCCCATTCCTTTCCAGTCTTGATAAAACTGTCTTAAACGTCAGCTGTTTATTCACTTCATAGATGCTGCTTGACCTGTTGAGTTCCTCAAGCATTTTCTTGTATTCCTCTAGAGAAGTGTTTTCAGCTTCTCAGGTTTTAGTCCAGATTTGCCCCTGCCATTTTAAAATGTTTCACAAGTTGCAATTTACTGAAGTCCAGGTAGTGCACATGAAAATTTTGTAAATGAGTGAATAACATTCTATAGCAATGTGGCAATTCACTTGTGCTTTTGTATTTTAAAAGCCATAGACACCATCTACTTAAGACAGTAATTTAACCACAAGAGATGGGAACAGAATTAACCTGGGACTTCAGGTTAATTCTTGAGCACCAATCATAGTTGAACTTCACTAAATTACTTAACCTCAAGACAATATTGCTATCTATCAAATCAAATCTATTACCTTTTCATTGCTTTCATCTGAACTTCTGTTATTGTGGATTATTGCTTGAATTCCATGAAGCATCAAGTACTGAGGTTACTCAACAGAGCATTCAGCATCTACAAGGAGAAGCAGGTTAATGTTTCAAGTCAGTGGCATTGTTTTCACACTTATCATTAATTTTCAAGGTGCTAATGTTAAATGGTATTTGCATCCTAATTGAGACTTTATCAGTGAAGAATAGCCGTGGGCAAAAGTGAATATCTTTTGGAATGGTTGGATTGCTGACAACGTTAGCCACTTTCTTTCAGGCTTTTCACCTCCCGGGAGCAGCCAACTCTAATCTTCTAAACCCACAAAATTCAAACGTTGGAAACCAGTGCAAACAAAATAATATTGCTTGGTCTTTACAATTAGCCCTTTTAAGGCTCAGGGTATACAGATGAGGCACTGATGCCAAGCTTGCAATGCACATATGATGCTGTGCCTCCAGTGAAATAGTATTCTTTCTTGGTATTTATTGAATTTTTCCCTGACTAATTCAATCAGGTCTCTAGCCAGATTCTTTCTGAGAACATTTCTTCTGCTGAATTCTTAAGAACTGTAATAGTAAATGAAAATAAAAGCACTAATGAATGAACGGTTTGTGGAATGAGCATATTCAATGCAGTTCTTTTTCAACTTCTCTCTCCCTTTCACAAATGCAATGTTAGTGTTCATTTCGAGACTATACAAGCAAGGATACAATGCTGAGGATTTATAAGGCATTGGTCAGACTGTACTTGGGCCCCTTATCTAAGAAAGGATGTGCTGACATTTGGAGATGGTCCAGAGGAGATTCAGGAGAATGATCCCAGGAACGAAAGGGTAAAATGAGGAGTGTTTGCTGCCTATACTCACTAGAGTTTAGAAGAATGGGGTGGGGGGGGGGGGGGCTAGATTTAATTGGCCACAGATGACTGTGAAGGCCAAGTCATTGGATATATTTAAAGCGGAGACTGATAGGTTCTTTATTATTCATTTATTTGTTTCGAACCTGTGTGGAGCAGGTTCTTCTGCCTGAGCAAGCTGCATCGCCCAGCAAACCAGCAAACATTACCTTAATCGCAGGACATTTTACAATGACCAGTTAACCAACTTACCAGTATGTCTTTGAGCTGTGGGAAGAAACTACGCATGGTTCATGAAAATGTACAAACATCTTGCAGATGACACCGGAAGTGAATTCTGAACTTCGGGATGCTCCGAGCCGTAATAGTGTTGTGCTAACCACTACACTACCATGGAGGGTGTCAAAGATAATGGGGACAAGGCCTAATTCTGCTCGTGTCTTATAGTTATTGTATAATGTCCAGCCTGTGTTGTACACTTGCTTTAACATTTTCAATACTGGATTCTTGTTGTGGATCATCTTGTAGAGTGAATATTGAACAGTTTCGGACTCGTGTGATTTTCTTCCCACAATTATATATCAACTTGTTTTTTTTAAGGCAACTTCCTATTTTATATTTTCCCATTTTAAGTCTTGGACTTGTTTTTTCATATGCCTTTGCTTTTGAACAATGCAAAAATAGAAAGAGATGTGATGGGTTGGAAAAGATTCCAGATAAGAAAATGACTATTTATATAACATTGACAGGAATTCACATTGCCTGCTTAACTAGTGAGTTACTTTTATAGCTAAGAGAAACAGGAAAGAAATTTATGTGGCTAAAGTTTTCTACTTAGATAATGCATTTCTTTCATTTATTTGAACAATCAGGAAGAAATATTCAGTAATGTTTTCTGGCGTCCAGGAAAATAGTTAGATTTTATTTTTAGCTCAGTGGCATTACTGTGTGGAATAACGGGTGTCAGCGTGATCTTGAATAATAGTTTCTGCATTCAGCACTCATGCTCGTATAAATACAAAACCAACGAGGCAGAAATGACAAGGTAATAAATAAAACACAATTAAAGTGAAATATGATTGTATTGTAGTGGGTGCAGGAGAAGCATATCCAGCTGGTTGGTGATGGTGTTCTAGTTTGGGGCTGCAGTTGGAGTCTTTCTGACTATGCATAAAAACAGCTTGTCTCGTGAGGAGCGGAAGCTGGCCTTTGTAGCTTTCTGCTGTTGATGGAGGTGTACAAGATGAGAGACGTAGATCTTTTTCACAGCAAGCAGGCAGCGGAGTAAGTCGCTGTTTTTCGGGAGAAAATTCATATTTTTTTTAACTACTTGGGATAAAAGAGGCACAACTGCGCAGGCGCATGACCTCAGAGCGTGGAAGGCTTAAAAAGAACACCGCCATATCCAGCGGGCAGCGTCGGAGCAGGCAGCGGAGTGAGAGGATGCAGTGATAGGGCTTTGGCTCAATGGGCTTAGGCGGAACCAGGAAGAGGCTTCCTGTGACCGTTGAGTCTTATAGTAAAGGGGCAAGTTACAGATTTATTTATTTATTTATTCATTTAGTGATAGCAGTATACATTAGAGGTATGCATCTGGGATTAGTGTTGTGCTTGGATTGCCAGATGTGGGGACCCTGGGAGACTCCCAGCCTCCCCAAGGATTATACCTGCACCAGGTGCATTGAGATGAGGCTCCTTAAGGACTGTGTTTGGGATCTGGAGCTGCAACTTAATGACCTTCAGCTAAGTAGGGAAAGTGAGGAGGTGATTGATAATACCTGTAGAGAGATAGTGGACAGCAACTCTGTGACAGTCCCCCTCAGGAATCGATATATTGTTGTAGATACTGTTGGAGAGGTTGACCTGACAGAGGAAGACCACAGCGAACAGGACTCTGGCCAGTGCCGTGATCAAGAGAGCCAGCAGAAGTGCATTAGTTATAGGGGACTCCATAGTGAGGGGAACAGACAAGAGATTCTGCGAGCCAGACAAGGATACCCTGATGGGGTGTTGCCTCCCTGGTGCCAGGGTGCAAGATGTCTCAGATCGGGTCCAGAGTATTCTAAGGAGAGAGGACGAGCAGCCAGAAGTCTTGTTATGTGTTGGTACCATTAACATAGACAGAAAAAGAGAGGAGGTGCTGAAGGAAGATTACTGGGAGCGAGGAAGAAAATTGAAAAAACGGACCTCCAGAGTAATAATCTCAGGATTACTGCCTGAGCCACGCGCTAATGATGGTAAGAATAGCTGAATTAAGCAGATGAATGTGTGGCTAAATAACTGGTGCAGGAGGCAGGGCTTCAAATTCTTGGATCATTGGGATCTATTTTGGGGGAGGTATGGAAAATAGAAATAAGTCAAAGATACTGTGCAGCAAAGATGGCAAGAAGGACAGGCAGGTGAATAGACAGGATAGTTTGCTGTGCAATAGAAATATAGCAAAATTGGTAACAGATACTGATTTAAATGTACTGTATTTAAATGCACGCAGCGTTAGAAATAAAGTGGATGACCTTGTTGTATAGCTACAGGTTTAAAGATACGACATAGTGGCCATCACTGAGTCATGGCTAAATGATAGGTATGATTGAGAGCTGAATGTCCAAGGATACACCGTGTATAGGAAAGATAGGAAGGGAGGTAAAGGGGGTGTCGTGGCCCTGATGATAAGCAACGATATCAAATCACTAGAAAGAAAAGACACAGGATCAGAAGAGGTAGAATCCTTATGGGTCGAGTTAAGAAATAGCAAGGGCAAAAAGGCACTCATAGCAGTTATTTACAGGCCTCCAAACAGCAGCTGGGATGTAGGCTACAAGTTACAGCTGGAAATAGAAAAAGCGTGTCAGGAGGAAAATGCCAAGATAATTATGGGGGATTTTAATATGAAAGTGGATTGGGGAAGTCAGGAAGGTACTGGATCTCAGGAGAGGGAGTTTGCAGAATGCCTACGGGATGGCTTTTTGGAGCAGCTTGTCCATAAGCCCACCAGGGGATCTGCTGTTTTGGATTGGGTGCTGTGTAATGAACCTGAGGTGATTAGGGAGCTAAAGGTAATGGAACCCCTTGGAAGTAGTGATCATAATATGATTAAGTTCAGTTTCAAATTTGAAAAGGAGAAGTTGGTATCAGGTGTATCGATATTTCAGTGGAACAAAGGAAATTACAGTGGTATGAGAGAGGAACTGGCCCAAGTTGATTGGAAAAGTAAACTAGATGGAGGGACAGTAGAGCAGAATTGGATGAAATTCCTACTGAAAAAATATATTCCAAGAAAAAAAGAAAATCATGAATGGAAAAATGGCACAAATGTGGCTAACGAGAGAGGTTAAGGCTAAAATAAAAGCAAAAGAGATGGCATACAAGGAAGCAAAAACTAGTGGGGAAACTGAGGACTTGATGACTTTTAAAAACTTACAGAAGGAAACTAAGAAAGTCATTAGAAAAGGAAAGATGAATTATGAAAGGAAGTTGGCAATTAACATAAAAAAGGATGCTAAGTTTTTTGTTAAGTATACGAAGAGTAAAAGAGTGACACAGCCTGATATAGGACCGATTGAAAATGATGCTGGAGAAATTATAATGGGTAACAAAGAGATGGCAGAGAAACTAAATGAGTATTTTGCATCAGTCTTCACAGTGGAAAACATTAGCAACATAACTGAAAGCCAGAGGTCTCAGGGAATAGAATTAGGTACAGTCAAGATGACTAGAGAGAAAGTGCTTGGGAAGCTAAATGGACTAAGGATAGATAAGTCTCCCGGACCAATGAGGTGCACCTATGGGTTCTAAGGAGGTGGCTTTGGAGATTGTGGAGGCATTGGAAATGATCTTACAGCAATCAATAGACTCTGGCATGGTTCCAGAGGACTGGAAGGTCACAAATGTAGTTCCGCTGTTTAAGAAAGAAATTACAGACCTATTAGTCTGACATCGGTAGTTGGAAAGTTATTGGAGTTGATCCTCAAGGATGAGGTTATGAAATACCATGAGGTACATGACAAAATAGGCCCAAGCCAGCATGATTTCATGAAGGGAAGATCCTGCCTCACCAACCTATTGGAATTTTTTGAGGTAATCTCAAATAAGATTGACAAGGGAGAGGCTGTGGATGTTGTGTATTTGGATTTTCAAAAGGCCTTCGATAAGGTGCCGCATAAGAGGCTGCTTAATAAGATGAGGGCCCATGGAATTACAGGAAAAATATTGGAATGGGTGGAGCATTGGCTGATAGGCAGAAAGCAAAGGGTGGGAATAAAGGGATCCTATTCTGGTTGGTTGCCGGTTACTAGTGGTGTTCCGCAGGGGTCGGTGAAGGGGCTGCTTCTTTTTACACTGTATATTAATGATTTAGATTATGGATTAAATGGTTTTGTGGCTAAGTTTGCGGATGATACCAAGATAGCTGGAGGAGCAGGAAGTGTTGAGGAAACAGAAAGGTTTCAGAGAGACTTGGTCAGTTTAGGAGAGTGGGCAAAGAAATGGCAGATGAGATATAATGTTGAGAAAGGTATGGTTGTACATTTTGGAAGAAGAAATAATCGGGCAGTTTATTATTTAGATGGGGAGAAAATTCAAAAATCGAAAGTGCAAAGGGACTTGAGGTTCCTCGTGCAGGATACCCTAAAGGTTAACCACCAGGTTATCGGCAGTAAGGAAAGCGAATGTTGGCATTCATTTCAAGAGGAATAGTGTTTAAGAGTAAGGTGCTGATGAGGCTCTATGGGACACTGGTGAGACCTCATTTGGAATACTGTGTGCTGTTTTGGGCCCCCTATCTTAGAAGGGATGTACTGATGTTGGAGAGAGTTCAGAGAAGGTTTACGAGGATGATTCCTGGAATGCAGGGGCTAACATATGAGGAGCATTTGTCGGCTCTTGGACTGTATTCATTAGAGTATAGAAGAATGAGAGGGGATCTCATAGAAACATTTCGAATGTTGAAAGGGTTGATGTGGAAAGGCTGTTTCCCTTGGTGGGTGAGTCCAGGAAAGAGGCCACAGTCTTAGAATTAGAGGGTACCCATTTAAAACAGATGAGAATTTTTTTTTAGCAAGAGGTTCGTGGATTTATGGAATTCGTTGCGACATACAGCCGTGGAGGCCCGATCATTGAGGGTGTTTAAGGAGGAGATTGATAGGTATCTAATTAGTCAGGGTATTGAGGGTTATGGGGGAAAAAGGTGGAAATTGGAACTAGATGGGAGAATAGTTTAGCTCATGGTGGAGTGGCGGATCAGACTCGATGGGCCGAATGGCCTACTTCTGCTCCTTTGTCTTGTGATCTTTTCCCAGGGCGGAAAAGGCTAACAAGAGGGTGCATAATTTTAAAGTGATTCAAGAAAAGTATATTGGGGGGAGGGTATCAGCGGTAAAATTTTTAAAGTAAATTCAGAGTGGTAAGTGCATGGACTGCCCAGCCAGATGGAGGTGGGTACATTGGGGCATTTCTGTAACTCTTAGATAGGCACGTGGTGATAGAATATCAAACAGTACAAGTCCTTCAGCCCATGTGTTGTGCCAACCTTTTAACCTACTCTGAGATCAATCTAATCCTTCCCTCTTACATCACCACCATTATGTGTCGTGTCGTATGACATGGGTGATCATGATCTATGTAACCATGATTAGTCTTGGCAAATTTTTCTACAGAAGTGGTTTGACATTGCCTTCTGGGCTGTGTCTTTACAAGATGGGTGACCCCAGTCGTCATCAGTATTCTTCAGAGACTGCCTGACATCAGTGATCACAGAACCAGGACTTATGATCTGCAGCAGCTGCTCATACAACCGTCCACTACCTCATGGCTCCCGTGGCTTCACATGACCATGATTTGGGGGGGGGGGTCGGGGGCGTTGGATTAAGCAGGTGATACACCTTACCAGCAGGCTGAAATATACAATTATGCCACAATTATAGAGGGTAAATACTCGGCTCCTTTGCTAGTTCCTTTTAAAGTCTAACGTACATCGACTTCCCAAATTCCTTCAAATATACAAATACCAGCAGGCTGGCAGAGTGAAGGAGTGCCTTGCATTTCATTTGGTAGAGTCATGGCTATTCACTTTTCTATCAAGAAGATTTTCAAGATGTATGATTTTTTTTGGTTCCCATCTGTTTTCTGTTCTCCCTTCTCAAGCCCCTCTTTCCAGTGCTGTGAAGACTCAGAATGTCACTTTAACAAAATTAAAGCTCATAGTGATGGGATTTACTTTCACTGTACTTTATTTTTGTTTTCATTATAGAATGAACAAGCCTTTGAAGAAGTTTTCCAGAATGCAAACTTCCGGTCTTTCACCTGCAGAATCCGTGTCAAACTTGAAACATACAATGTAAGTGACTTAATCTGGAATCATATTGACTAGATTTTGCTTCACTGGTCAGCGCAGTTAGTAATTTTTAGAAAAAGTAGTGCAAAAGGAGCCCTGTGATGCTTAAGTGTGATGTTTTAACAAGGAGTGACTGAACTGAATCAAATCCAGATTGTATTTCTGTTCAACACCTGGTGCCACAATTATAGAGGGTAAATACTCACTTCCTTTGCTAGTTCCTTTTAAAGTCTAACGTACATCGACTTCCCAAATTCCTTCAGTATTTCTGTTGCTGAGATCTTCTTTGTAGCTCCTGAAACAAGCTAGAAGTATATCCAGGATTTTAATTGCATTAATTCCAACTTGTTTATTCTGATATAGTGCCTTCCTATTGTTCTATGAAGATTATTTCCAAAAATGATGCTCTGTGCTACTATAGGGGAAGAATCCTAGAAGTGAAAGGTTATCAAATGCCCTCTCTGCTTGACCTTCACTGCCAATCCTTATAATTGAGGATTACTCTGAGAGGTTGTATCATTATTCATACCTGAAAAACCTTGTCCCCTTTTAGCAAAAGCATTAGAAGCAAGTGGAGACTGCATTACTGCTTTAGTTTGTTCCTGTGTTCAAGTATGAGTTATTTGATTCTCAGCCTCATTCTCTTAGTGTGAACATGCTCTAAATGACATCCATCAGTCTCTGAGGTTTGAATTCCCAGAGCTCACAAATCTCTGTGGATAGTGGGGGGGATTGCGAGGAAGGAAAGGGGCTGGATTTGATATTGTTTTCTTGTTGTGTTCCGTTGTTCTGCCACATATTGTGGGCATGCAATGTTGATGCTAGGATTTGTGGTCCCCCCAACACATCCTTGGATGTTTTGGTTCTTAACACAAATGATGCATTTCACTGTTGCCACGTGAATAAATCTGAAAATGAAAAACTCACCTAGTCCTAAATGGATGGTATTTTACCCTTAGTACGGCCCTTATTCTCCAGCCAGAAGAAATCAAATCCCAGCACTTTCTCTGTCCAGCCCTAGGAATCTTGAGCATTCCATTCTTCTAAACACATTACTATCCCCCACCCCCACCCTTTTCACGAGGGAGCTCTGATATGATGTGATTTGAAAAGGCCATTTTTGGTACAAAGTATTAAATGTGAAGGTACTTAAAAAAAAATTAAACTGCACTATCGTTCAAGTATTTAATTAAACTGCAGTTTCCACCACCTGCTTGGAAATCTTATCTGTTCTGCTGGATTGCATTAGCTTTGCTGGAGAATCCTGCTGAATATTTTGTGCCAGCAGCTGTCCTTGAAATTGTTTAACAGAGGGTAGCCAAAAGACAAAGTGATCTCAGTGAAACATAAAGGATAAGTATATGAGCCTAGTACAAGTGGAGACTTGAAATAAAGGTTAATTGTTTATAACTGGGAAATTTAGTCCCTCTTTAGCATCCTCTGCTTCAGGACAGGAGATATTCATATATTATTTAGAGATGCCGCAGGCCTTTCCAGCCCACTTAGCCAACTCACAGGACAATTTACAATGACCAGATTAACCTACTAACCAGTACATCTTTGGAGTGTAGGAGGAAACTGGAGCACCGGAGGAAACCCACGCGCTCAATGGGAGGTTGTATAAATTCCTTATAGGCGAGGTTCAAATTAAACTCTGAACTACTATTGCATTGCGCTGACTGCTACACTACTGTGTTGCCCCATCTAACTACTGTAGTCAAGAGTTTTTGATAGCAGGGGAACCAGAATAATTTTGAAAGAGAGCAAGAAGCTTATAAGATTAGCATTGATCTCTTTGGCACACAAGACTCAAAGCAGCCAGCTTCTTGGTTAAAAAGAAATGTGGGAAATAGACTTCTCACATTTAACCTCAAATATTGAACCATTCGGAGAAAGTAACCTATTTAAAAGTTGAGATTCTGCAATTTGTTTTCCACTCTACCCTCAAACTTGTCTATGGCTGATGCTCCACATCTTTTATCTCCCCAAGTGCAATTAATTGCATTGATCTTTCAGTTTTCATACAGCGTCTCTTCTCTGCAGTGCATCTAGGTGCTCCTGTCTTTCCCAGCCTCTCTTGCTTGTACTGGTAATGACTTGTTTTATCTTCCTCTGCTTTCTGCACCCCTGCCTGCATTGTCACCATATGTCTGTCACCTCCAGGTTTCCATCACTGGTCTCTGTATCAAATTCAGGCTTTTATTCTTGATTTATTCTGTTGTAGAATAAATCAGTTTTTTCCCTCTTATATTTATGCATGCCCAGATTGCATGTAGTACAGTGAGCAGTTGAGGAAAGAATCCTTCTCTGTAATTTTGCCTTTCTATTTTGATGCCCCCAAGTGATCTAAAAGGCACCACCACCACACTAGTCTATAATTTCAGCTTTAACTATCATATATTTATTAAACTGTTGCAAAAACATAAATAAGTAAACACTTTTGAATTTTAAATAACTAAAAATCTAACTTCCTCCAACTTAACTGTGAAAAAAGTGGCAGTTCATTTCAGCTTTAATACATCCACAAAAACTATCTGACCAACTTGACCGTAAGACATGGGGCAAATTTAAGCCATTCAGCTCATCGAATCTGCCCCATTATTCCACTGAACACAAAATCGGCTGAAGTAAGAATAAATTTCCAGGGAGCTGACTATAAAACACCCCCTTGAGTAAATTAAAACCTGTAGCCCCTCCTTTAGTCAGCTAATTGAAGCAAATTTTAAAATTAGTAGTAATCTATCAAGATAACTTGCAATATGCTATACACTTTTTAATCCCATTTAGAATGATGCTATTACCATAGATATAGATTAAGGAACTAGTTTCCGTACTGTCTTCTCTCCAAACAAGGGCTGTCAGCTTCAGGATGTACTGTTCGTGATGCCCAATTAGCATGAAATGGGCTCCATGTTTATCTTGATGTCCACTTTAATTTTGACCTTTTAATTCAAAGGCTGACCCTCAGCTTTCAAAATGCAGTCGATAAATCAAAACTTTCCTTTCACTATTCTGTCACTTCCGACATATGCCAGTTATTAAAGTGCATCCATATCCCGAAAGCCTCTCTTAGGCTAGGCCCGTTAATTTGGGACTTTGCTGTTTAATTTGGAGTTTGGCTATCTAACCGGGTCTGTTTAATCAATGTATTTTCACATCCTTTAAAAAGTTTCCTGTTGTGCCTCTAGCCCTCTTTCCTTTGCTCTTTTTCACCCTACTTGCCTCACTGCAGCCTTGACTAATCCAAGCTTTAAAACCAAGATTGTTTCTGTAATGCCTTGCTAACTAGTCCCTCTGTTTCCCCTTTCTTACAACACAACTCATTCTGAATACTAAAGCTTTCCACATCTTTACTCACTTGCAATCCTGCATTTCAGCTCATTTATTTATGTATCGGTTTCAGAATCCTTTTACTTGCAAATCCTTCTGGGGTCTCAATGTAAGTTAACTCTGTTTTTACCCAGTTCTTTGCCTCTGCTAGTTTTTCTAATCATCGGTTTTTATTCCCTGTATGCCTCATTGATCAACATATACCCAGCGGTCACATTATTAAGTATACCTATACATATTGTTGGTGCATATATCTAATCAGCCAATCACATGGCAATAACTCAATGCATAAAAGCTTGCATTGGTCAAGGGTTCAGACCAAACATCAGAATGGGGAGGAAACGTGATCAAAGTGATTTTTACTGTGCAATAGTTGTTGGTGCCAAGGCAGGGTGGTTTGAGTATCTCAGAAACTGCTGATCTGGGATTTTCTCATACAGTGGTCTCCTAGAGTTTACAGAGAATGTTGCGTTAAACAAAAAACACTGAACAGCAGTTCTCTGAGTGAAAGTGCCTTATTAATGAGAGAGGTCAGAGGAGAATGGCCAGACTGGTTCAAGCTGACACGAAGGTGACAGTAACTCAACTAACCACACTTTATGACAGTTGTGTGCAGAAAAGCACCAGTGCTCAACCTTGAAGTGGATGGGCTACAGCAGCAGAAAACCACACTGAATTGTACCTCTGTACCTAAAGGTGGCCACTGGGTGTATGTTTACCCTCTAGAACAGAGGTTCTCAACCTGGGCTCCACAGACCCCTCAGATAATAGGCTCCTTGCCAAAATGGTTAGGAAATCCTGCTTGAGAAACCCTTCTGATCTGTCACCATCTCTTTGAAACTGGTTTACTGGCACATTAGGGACTTTGATTGGCAGATTTTCCAGACCACTGGCTCTTATTAATATTCCAAAGTAGTTGATTCACTTTTTAAATGTTATGCAATATTGTATTTTTTCTAATGAGAACGAAGTTGAAATGAACACTGAAACCTGTGCTGCTTCTCTCCCCCCACTCCCGGGTCAGTTGAAAGGTAGCTTGAGAAGCAGGCCTCTGAATTGAAAGTGAACACGCATTCAGCAGATGCTGGAAATCCAGAGCAACACACAAAAGTGCTGGAGGAAGTCAGCAGGTCAGGCAGCATCGATGACGAAGAATGAAGAGCCAATGTTTTGGGCCAAGTCCCTTCATCAAGACTGGAAAGGAAGGGGGAAGAAGCCAGAATAGGTGGGAAGAGGGGATCTGGCAGATGATGGGTGAGACCGGGTGAGTGGGGATAGGTGATAGGTGGAAAAGGTAACAGGTTGAAGAAGGAATCAAATAGTAGAATGGATCAGGAAACGATTACCTAGTGAACAATCAGAATTTCTAAAAAGTTTGATTGTAGATAATCAGATTACTGCTCTTCTATCCTGCCATATATGCATTTCTTTGCATAATCCAAGTAGTTTGTGTGCTTAGAGGATCTTTGTGACAGGTGCAGGCTCTATAGTTATTTCTAGGGATTTGACTAATAAAAACATTTTAAAAATATTTCTCCAGGGTATCATTTATTAGGGTAAACCTTGTCAGACTGGCCTTTTCTCTTCTAACTGTGATGGGTCACGCTGAATAAATCATTGCTATGAGCCAGAAGTCCTCAAGCCAGACCTTAAAATCCCTTTCTTGTCGCTCGTGCCATTATGTCCAATAATAGTTATGAGTTGATTTTTTTGTATGCTGATTCATAAGTATCCTGAAAGTTTATATAGACATATACAGGCTATAGGACAGCTCTGTGCAAGGTTTTATCAGTCTTGCAGGCCGAACAATGACAAGAATATCCTTAATGTTTAGTGAGAAACTGCTGTTAATGTTATAGAAGGTTCAGAAGTTGTTACTAAATACTAAATTTGCTTGAAATACTCAGTGTATATGGAGAGAGAAGATTATCAACCTGAAACACTTCCATCAGAACCAGTTTCTGGTAAGTGTTTCACCTGGCTGTGTACTAGGATTGGCTGTTGATGGTCAAGCAGAGAGGGTATTTGATAGTCTTTCAGTTCTAGGCTTCTTTCCACAATCCCTATCTGTGATTTTTAGTGATTATGTACAGTATTGTGTAAGTACCAACACTGCAAATGCTGGTAAAGGGATGGGCTTGGTCCCCATGCTGACTGGAGACTCTGTCCAAGAAGACATTAATGACACTTGATCTTAAAGCAAGAAATGTGTGAAGGATCCAGGTTTTTTTTCTTACTGGTGAGTATCTTCTGGATTCAACAGAACAAGTCAGAATGCTGAAATTATAACACTTTAAGGTAAGCAGTGATTTAGTTCACCTCGTTAAAGTGTAGCAGCTTGCTGGAACATTTCCTACCAGCAGCCATTCTTTAGAAGTAGATTGAGTGAGAGAAAACACCACTTGTTATCTGTTATTGTGCATTAAGAAGATTTTAATGCAAGTTGAACAACTGGAGTGATCTATGATAATAAGGCAATGAGAGCAAGTCTGTGATACAGATTTTAATTGTTTCTGGTTCATATTTGCAGGATGAATCTCGCATCAAAGCGACAATGATGGATGTGAAACCAGTGGACCATAAGGAGTACAGCAAGAGGCTGATAATGAATATTAGGAAACATGCAGCTACACAAGCTTTCTGAATGCTGAATAGATGTGAAGAACGAGCGCCAGTGGAAACCGGGTGCTTCAAATAATCAATTAAACACACTTTCTTTTGGCCTGTGAAAATGGAAGACAATTTTAATTTGGAATCACTTACAGAATTCTGCATTTCTAGAACTGCTGTAGAAATGCTGGCTGTGTGGATTATAGAAATAGAGCTTGTTGAATTCTGGTCAACTTGTGCTAGATGACGAGATTGAATATGCACCTATGTAAATAGGCTTTCCTACCTTAGTACAGTTAATCACAGGATGGACAGTAAAGCCATTTATCTCCAATGTCCCCCTTCCACTTTTGCACAAATTATTCTAGTTCTACATTCTAATAAACATTGACAAAGAACCTAAATTCGACTGATTTAGTCCTATTTCAGAATGGAAATTGTTGATGAAAATGATGTCCAACCATCTATTTGATAATGCTCACTGCAGATTTTCTGTGGCATCAAAAATGTGTTTTCTGTTTGATTTGTTCTTTCGTACTCAATCTTCCCACTGCTCTCCTGTTTGTATTCAGCTTTATTTTCTCTGGTGTTATCAGTAGCTCAGTGAATCAGAAAGTTGTGTTTTCAAGGCTGCTCTGGAAACCTGAGCAAATAATCGAATTTCCGGTCCATTGCCACACTGGGAGAGTGTTCCAGTTAGTTGCAGACTAATTGTTCCCACTTGAAAGTGTGAACATGATGAGGGGCTTATCTTCTTTGACCTTGTACAAGCTAGATCCTTCAAGCATGGTCTAGAATACATAGGATTTGTATGCTCACCCCACCCCCACCCAAAAAGCCAATAGCTTTGCCTTGGATTCAGGTGAGGAATTAACATAGCAGATCTGATCATAAAGTCAGAATCAGATTTATTATCACTGACATAAACACCAAAGATTCTGTAGGTGCTGAAAATCAGAGCCACACACACAAAGTGCTGGAGGAACTCAGCAGGTTAGGCAACATCTATGTTAATGGATGTTTATTCACATTCAAAATCAACATTTCAAGCTGAAACCTGATGAGGGGTCTCTGCCCAAAATGATGACTATTATTCCGCTCCATTGATGCTGCTTGATCCACTGAGTTCCTCCAGCATTTTTGTGTGTTGTTATCACTGACATATGGCATGAAATTTGTTGTTTTGTGACTGCAGTACAGTGTAAGACTTTAAAGAAAACAAGCAAGTTACAAGATAGCACAAAAATGAAAAAGACATAAAATTACTCTATTGTAAAATAAATAGGTTGTGTACTAAAATGAATAATGAGGTAGTGTTCAAGAGCTATTCAGAAATCTGATGGCAGAGGGGAGGAAGCTGTTCTTAAAAACATTGAGTAGGTCTTCAGGCTCCTGTATTTCATCCCTGAAGGTAGTAACACAGAGGACATATCCCAGATGTTGAAGGCCTTTAATGATGGAAGCTGCCACCTTGAAACACTGCCTCTTGAAGATGTCCTCAGTGGTGGGAAGGGTTGAATCCGTGATGGCTGAGTCTACAGCCTCTTATGATCATGTACTTTGGCACCTCCATACCAGGCTTTGATGCAACAGGTCAGCTATCTGGAGAAATTTGTTGGTCTTTAATGACATGTCAAATCTCTCCAACTTCTCATGAAGTAGAACCACCGGTGTGATTCTTCATGATTGCAATCAAGGAAAACCTCATGTAAGCTTTATTCTATGTCATAATTAGGCAGCTTGTATCCTTTTGCCAAATACAAAGAAAAGTTTAAAGCTTGAAGCCATTCGACACTTGAATTGAACCCTAGGGTTCACCTTATAGATTTGATGTTACTACCTTTGTATCTAAGCGAGTCTGCCAGAATTTGACCTCAGTTGCATTGTTTATAGCTATTTCTGCTTCTTGGATAATCTGCTAGTTAAAGATGTCCAAGTGCTTTCAATGTGTCAAATTTGGTATATAACAAAAAAGATATTAAGATCACAAGGGATTCTGCAGATGCTGGAAATCCAGGGTGCATAACAAAAGTGCTGAAGGAACTCAGCAGGTCATGCACTAACTATTGAGGGGAATAAAGAGTAGACATTTCGGGCCATGATTGTCTCAGCCCAAAACGTCAATTCTTTTTTCCTCTCCATAGATGCTGCCTGACTTGCTGTGTTTCTCCAGCATTTTTGTGTGTAAGATATTAAGATGCTGGTCAGGAATGAAAATACCAGCAATATATGAAGCAGTTTGCTTTTAAAGCTTAAGTGTTGAGTTTGGCCCTTTTGAAGGCCAAAGCAACTGCTTGGTGTGTTTATTAATGTAGTAGTATGGGGTATGTTATTTGTTTTAATATTTAGGAAGCAGTTATAATGTAAAAATGACAGGCAAGAGTATTCAAGACCAAGGCTGGTAAAGTTTTAGAGAACAAGTCACATTCTACTTGAGTGGCTGAAAGCCTGAGATGCTAAGTACCTGCTTGTGTTCTGCTAGTTCACTCTCTATTACTCAAGAGTCCTTATATATACTGTTATTATACTGTTCAGTATCTTTGCCATTGTCAAGGACTCCTAATGAAGCAAAATGGCCAGGACATCTAGTTAATACCAGGTTGATACCTTGCCCTGGGGCTTCAGAATGTCAGTCCTGTCCTTGATGTGTAGCATAATCTTAATAAGAGACTGCAGATACTGGAATCTGGAGCTATAAACAAGATGCTGAAGGAGCTCAGCTGAGCAGATGAAAACAATCACCCCGAACTGTTGACTGTCTATTCCCTCGACAGATCCTGCCTGACCTGCTGAGTTCATCCTGTACCTTGGTTGTCATATAATCTTGTCGGTTTGCAGAAAACTGAAACAACTGTTTTGTCTAATTGAATAGATGTACATAATTAAACATATGACTTCTAAAATTCATTTTGAGACAAATCGGTTGTAAATGAGGAGGAATTTCTTTAGCCAGAGGGTGGTGAATCTGTGGAATTCATTGCTACAATCTACTGTGAAGGCAAGTCATTGGGTATATTTAAAATAGAGGTTGATGGGTTCTCGATTAGCAAGAGCGGCAAATATTACAGGAAGTAAGCAGGAGAGTGGAGTTTGGAGGGATAATAAAACAGCCATGATGGAATGGTGGAACAGACTTGATGGGCTGAATGGCCTGGTTCTGCTCCTACGTCCTGTGGTTGAGTATGCTGTACAGGCTGTATTTTTCACTTGTTCTGCCCTCTGTGTTTTCTGGCATAGGTAGTTCTTTGTCCTTCAAATGAAATCGGTGTAAGAAATTGTTCTGTGTTGCATTTTTAATGCACAGGATTTATCTGTTGTGTTTTTGTTTAAAGAGTTGGCCAGTGGCACATTTGGACATCTCCATTTAAAGAGCTTTGGATTTATTATTAAGGTGATAGTGGAGACTTGTGAGGAAAGTTATTATCATTTAAATGGCTGTTTTTTTTAAAATTCCATTTAGAGATGCAGCACAGTAACAGGCCCTTTCGGCCTGACAAGCCCACGGTAACCAATTACATCCACGTGACCAATTACTGCACTAACTCGTGTGAAATGTGGGAGGAAACTGGAGCATTCAGAAGAAACCCATGGTGGAAGAACGTATAAATGTACAGATAGCGGCAAGAATTGAACCCAGCTCGCTGGTGCAGTAGTATGTGTGGCATCCGTTAGTCTCACAAGGCCATGGATCTGCACCTGGAAAGTCGTCTTCAGGGCACAGGCCTGGGCAAGGTTGTATGGAAGACTGGCTGTTGCCCAAGCAGCAAGTCTCCCCTCTCCACACCACCAGTGTTGTCCAAGGGAAGGGCAAGGGCTGATACAGCTTGGCACCAGTGATGTCGCAGGAGTTGCCAGAATGAGGTTGAAGGCAACGTCGGACTGCCTTAGAGACTCCAGCTCCGGATTTGTCCTCAGGGTTTACTCCCGAAGCCTTTCCCATGAGTGGGTATGGCTGCGAGGCAGCGGAGGTTTGAAATCAGAGTTTTCCCTGTCTTAGATGGACTGCCTTCCCAGGCTGACGAGCTCCATCTACCCAAAGTTGCAGTAGTATTGTTGCACTAACTGCTATGTTACTGTGCTGCCCCACCCCTTTTTAGGTAACATGTATGCAGTACTGGGATCCAGCATGGCATTGGAATGTGCAGATCTGGAGTAGCGAAAAGTGCTGTGACAAATAGTAAAATAAACTAAGTATAAAAACAAGCATTGCCTGAGTCTGCGTGACTTGGTTAGGACTCCATACTGCTATAGATTGGCATATAAAGTATGTTTTCATTGAGTTGTGTATCAACATCCAGTGTAGAATTACATAGACTTTATAGTACAGAGTAGGCCAGTCAGCCCAACTGGCCTGCACATTGATGTCCCAACCAATCAGCGGTGCTGAGGTTGGAAGGGTTGAAAGCTTCAAGTTCCTAAGAATGGACATCATCTCCTGCTCCAGTCACAGAGATGCCATGGCCAAGAAAGCTGGTTAGTGCTGCTTTTTGGGGAGGACAAAGGAATTTGGCATGTCCCCTTTGAGCTTCACCAATTTTATCCATACTCCACAGAAGGCAACCTATCTGTATGCATCATAGCTTTGACACGGCCACTGCTCTGCCCTTTAATGCAAGGGACAGCAGAGTTGTGGACAGAGCTCAGCACAGTCACAGAAACAAGCCTCCCTTTCAGGGGCTTTGTCTACACTTCTTGCTGACAAAATGACTATTGAATGTTTCCCTAGTATAATACGATGGGCTCTCACCCTCACAATCTTTCTCATTATTGCCTTGCAAGTTTTTATCTACCTGCACTGCAGCCAATCTTCTAACTATTATAGTTTCTTTCCTGTAATATGCTCATGTGTGGTACCTTGTCAAAGAACTTCTGAAAATCCAAGTAAACACATCCACTGACTCCTTTGTCTATCCTCTGTTACTTCCTCAAAGAATTCCCCTTAAGGAAACTATGCTGACTTTGGCCTACTTTATCATGTGCCTCCAAATTACCTGAAACCACATCTTTAGTAATAGATTCCAACATCTTGCCAACCACTGAAGTCAGGCTAACTGACCTCCAATTCCCTTTCTTCTGCCTCTCTCCCTGCTTGAGGAGTAGAGTGACATTTGCAATGTTCCAGTCCTCTGGAAACCTTCCAGAATCTAGTGATTCTTGAATGATTGTAACTGATGTCTTCAGCCACCTCTTTCAGAACCCTGGAGTGCAGTTCATCCTGGCCCAGGTGACTTAGCTACCTTCAGACCTTTCAGCTTCCCAAGCACTTTCTCCTTGGTGACAGCAACTACACTCACTGACATCTGACACACTGCTAATGAAGACTGATGCAAAATACTTGTTTGTTTGATATTTCTTTGTCCCCCTATTACTACCTCACCAGTGTCGTTTTCCAGCTGTCTGATATTCACTCTTGCCTCTCTTTTGCTCCTCTTGTATCTGAAAAAAATGTTGGTGTCTTATTTTATTGGCTAGCTTTCCTTCATATTTCATCTTTTAAAAACATAGAAAACCTACAGCACAATACAGGCCCTTCAGCCCACAAAGTTGTGCCAAACATGTACTTACCTTAGAAATTACTAGGCTTACCTATAGCCCTCTATTTTTCTAAGTTCTGTGTATCTATCCAGAAGTCTTACAAGACCCTATCGTATCCCTGTGGCTTTTTAGTTGCTTTCTGTTGGTTTTTAACAGCTTCCCAATCCTCTAACTTCCCATTAATTTTTGCTATTTTATATACCCTCTCTTTTCTCTTTATGTTACCTTTTATTTCCCTTGCCAGCCTCACCCTCCCTTTAGAATATTCCTTCATCTTTGCAATACATCTCTGCTGTGCCTTCAGAGTTGCCCTGAGAAACTCCATCCAATGCTGTTTTGCTGTCATCCCCACTAATGTCCCCTTTCTGTCAACTTTGGCCAGCTCCTCTCTCGTGTTGTTGCTCCCTTTGTAATACTGATACATCTGACTTCATCTCCTTGGCTGCACAGAGATGAGGACGAATCTGTGAAATTCATTGTCATAGATGGCTGTGGAATCCAAGTCATTAGGTCTGTGACTTGGCTTCCACAGCTGTGTTGGCAGGACAATGGGGTTGAGAGGGATAACAAATCAGCCATTATGAAATGGCAGAGAAGTCTCTATGGGCTGAATAGCCTGATTCTGCACCTGTCCTGTGACCTTCTATTAAAGCGGAGGTTTGTAGGTTCTTTATTAGTCAGGATGACAAAGGTTATGAGGAGAAGGCAGTAGAATGGGGTTGAGAGGGATAATAAATCAGCCATGAAGGAATGGCATGGCCACAACCTTCATGAGGAAGTGTTGAATATAGATTTGGACATGTGATGAGTAGAGAGGCCAACTCCAACATAGCACTTCACTGGACCCATGAAATGAGGGAGAACTTGGAGCCATACCATAAAGGCAGAAATGAGGACCCTGGTCGCATTGTAAGTGATGGCCAATAGAGATGGGTGATCTTCATTGCTGCCCTAAATGCCAGCAGTGTAACGGGTTGTACGATGATGGAATAGCAGAGCAGATTCAATGGGCCATATGGCTTCCTAGATCTGATGAGGCCACGTGGTGGGGGAAAGGGCCTGTACCATGCTATACTGTTCTACTTTCTAATGGAAAAAGTAGTTAACATTTCAGGTGGAAAGTCATTCAATTGAAATATGCCCTTTTGTTTCCTGTCAAAGCTGTTTTCAAGAATCTGCAGGGTTTTTTTTTCACTTTTGAACACTTCATTTGTGTTAGTCTATACAGAAGAACCCAGAAATTTTAATCTACAATCTATAGAGGGTTATGTTTGTGTTAGCATAACTTTAAAGTTTGTTTTATTTTGTTTAGAGGTACAGCACGGTAACAGGCCTTTCCAGCCCAACAAGCCTGTACCACCCAATTGTGCCCATGTGACTAGTTAACCTTCTAACCCCTACGTCTTTGGACTGGGAGAAAAGCAGAGCACCAAGAGGAAACCCACAGAGTCACCGGGAGAACGTACAAACTCTTAACTGACAGTGGCAAGGATTGAACCCAGGTCACTGACACCGTAATAGAGTTGTGCTAATCTCTACACCACAGTATCACTCTGGTTCTTGCAAAATGCCTGCGTTGCTTTGAACTGATCGTAATGTATGTAAGCATAGTTTTACGCACTGTCAGTGATCAGCCAGAGCTGATGGTGTGGAGCTGTGTAAATAGTACATGTTCCCTGTAGCATTCTGTTGTTTTCGCTATTTGCAAAGTTACAACACTGCCAATAAGTAATTGAATAGGTAACTGATTTTTGGATGGAATTTTCTGCCTTACTGTAAGATAATGGCTGCAGTCCATCATAATACAGTATCAGTGCCCTATCTCTTGTAGCACTGCTCCCTAGGAGATCCATCAGTATATTATCACTGCTGTGACTGTAAGTCTATGCGAGTACATTTAATCTACTTTTTTTTTAAAATGCATGTATCACATTTCTTCTGTCTCTGTATTGTGGAATGTGAAATGAAGATTCCTTTTTCAGCCCTTCACCTCTTCCACCTGTCACCTCCCAGATTCCCACTTCATCCTCCCTCTCCCACCCACTTACCTTTACCCTCACCTGGCTTCATCTATCACCTTCCAGCTTGTACTCTTTCCCTTCACCCCACCTTCTTATTCTGGCTTCTTCCCCCTTCCTTTCCAGTCCGGATGAGTCTCGGCCCAAAATGCTGACTCATTTTATTTCCATAGGTGCTGCCTGAGCTGCTGAGTTCCACCAGCATTTGTGTGTGTTACTAACAACTCTTGAATTTTTAAATTTTTTTATTTTTTTATTTTCGAGATGTGGGCATCACTAGCTAAGCCACCATTTATTGCCCATCCCTAGTTGCTGTTGAGAAGGTGGTGATGAGCTGCCTTCTTGAACCGCTGCAGTCCCTGAGGTGTAGGTACTCAATGGATTGGATTCTCAATATTCCTGGATTTCAGTGCTTTCAAATGGATGGGAGGGGGAAGGGGAGGAGGAGTGGCATTACTGGTCAGGGATACTATTACAGCTGCAGTAAAGGTGGGTAATGTAGCAGGATCCTCTTGAGTCAGTATGGGTGGAAGTCAGGAACAGGAAGGGAGCAGTTACTCTACTGGGAATATTCTACAGGCCCCCTGGTAGCAGCAGAGATACCGAGGAGCAGATTGGGAGGCAGATTTTGGAAAGGTGCAAAAATAACAGGGTTGTTATCATGGGTGACTTTAACTTCCCTAATATTGATTGGCACTTGATTAGTTCCAATGGTTTAGATGGGGCAGGGTTTGTCAAGTGTGTCCAGGATGGATTCCTGTCACAGTATGTTGACAGGCTGACTAGGGGGA
This sequence comes from Hypanus sabinus, assembly GCF_030144855.1. NCBI lineage: Eukaryota > Metazoa > Chordata > Chondrichthyes > Myliobatiformes > Dasyatidae > Hypanus > Hypanus sabinus. Next base: position 172,772,543 of record NC_082711.1, read on the forward strand.
ATGCCATACTAGATCTAGTATTAGGTCACAGATCTGTCAGTGGGTGAGCATCTGGGGGACAGTGATCACTGCTCCCTGACCTTTAGCATTATCATGGAAAAGGATAGAATCAGAGAGGACAGGAAAATTTTTAATTGGGGAAGGGCAAATTATGAGGCTATAAGGCTAGAACTTGCGGGTGTGAATTGGGATGATGTTTTTGCAGGGAAATGTACTGTGAACATGTGGTCGATGTTTAGGGATCTCTTGCAGGATGTTAGGGATAAATTTGTCCCAGTGAGAGAGATAAAGAATGGTAGGGTGAAGGAACCATGGGTGACAAGTGAGGTGGAAAATCTAGTCAGGTGGAAGAAGGCAGCATACATGAGGTTTAGGAAGCAAGGATCAGATGGGTCTATTGAGGAATATAGGGTAGCAAGAAAGGAGCTTAAGGGACTGAGAAGAGCAAGAAGGGGTCATGAGAAGGCCTTGGCGAGTGAGGTAAAGGAAAACCCCAAGGCATTCTTCAATTATGTGAAGAACAAAAGGATGACAGGAGTGAAGGTAGGACCGATTAGAGATAAAGGTGGGAAGATGTGCCTGGAGGCTGTGGAAATGAGCGAGGTTCTCAATGAATACTTCTCTTTGGTATTCACCACTGAGAGGGAACTTGATGATGGTGAGGCCAATATGAGTGAGGTTGAAGTTCTGGAGCATGTTGATATTAAGGGAGAGGAGGTGTTGAAGTTGTTAAAATACATTAGGACGGATAAGTCCCCGGGGCCTGACGGAATATTCCCCAGGCTGCTCCACGAGGTGAGGGAAGAGATTACTGAACCTCTGGCTAGGATCTTTATGTCCTCGTTGTCCACAGGAATGGTACCAGAAGATTGGAGGGAGGTGAATGTTGTCCCCTTGTTCAAAAAAGGTAGTAGGGATAGTCTAATTAAAGACCAGTGAGCCTTGCTTCTGTGGTGGGAAAGCTGTTGGAAAAGTTTCTTAGAGATAGGATCTGTGGGCATTTAGAGAATCATGGTCTGATCAGGGAAAGTCAGCATGGCTTTGTGAAGGGCAGATCATGTCTTAACAAGCCTGACAGAGTTCTTTGAGGAGGTGACCAGGCATATAGATGAGGGTAGTGCAGTGGATGTGATCTACATGGATTTTAGTAAGGCACTTGACAAGGTTCCATTCAGTAGACTTCTTCAAAAAGTCAGAAGGCATGGGATCCAGGGAAGTTTGGCCAGGTGGATTCAGAATGGCTTGCCTGCAGAAGGCAGAGGGTTGTGGTGGAGGGAATACATTTGGATTGGAGGGTTGTGACTAGTGGTGTCCCACAAGGATCTGTTCTGGGACCTCTACTTTTCGTGATTTTTATTAACGACCTGGATGTGCGGGTAGAAGGGTGGGTTGGCAAGTTTGCAGACGACACAAAGGTTGGTGGTGTTGTAGATAGTGTAGAGGATTGTCGAAGATTACAGAGAGACATTGATAGGATGCAGAAGTGGGCTGAGCAGTGGGAGATGGAGTTCAACCCGGATAAGTGTGAGGTGGTACACTTTGGAAGGACAAACTCCAAGGCAGAGTACAAAGTAAATGGCAGGATACTTGGTAGTGTGGAGGAGCAGAGGGATCTGGGGGTACATGTCCACGGATCCCTGAAAGTTGCCTCACAGGTAGATAGGGTAGTTAAGAAAGCTTATGGGGTGTTAGCTTTCATAAGTCGAGGGATAGAGTTTAAGAGACGCGATGTAATGATGCAGCTCTATAAAACTAGTTGGGCCACACTTGGAGTACTGTGTCCAGTTCTGGTCACCTTACTATAGGAAGGATGTGGAAGCATTGGAAAGGGTACAGAGGAGATTTACCAGGATGCTGCCTGGTTTAGAGAGTATGGATTATGATCAGAGATTAAGGGAGCTAGGGCTTTACTCTTTGGAGAGAAGGGGGATGATAGAGGTGTACAAGATATTAAGAGGAATAGACAGTGGACAGCCAGCGCCTGTCCCCAGGGCACCACTGCTCAGTACAAGAGGACATGGCTTTAAGGTAAGGAGTGGGAAGTTCAAGGGGGATATTAGAGGAAGGTTTTTCACTCAGAGAGTGGTTGGTGCGTGGAATGCACTGCCTGAGTCAGTGGTGGAGGCAGACACACTAGTGAAGTTTAAGAGACTACTAGACAGGTATATGGAGGAATTTAAGGTGGGGGGTTATATGGGAGGCAGGGTTTGAGGGTCGGCACAACATTGTGGGCCAAAGGGCCTGTAATGTGCTGTGCTATTCTATGTTCTATGTACACCCAATGTGCTGTTAGCTGTTTTTAGTGCCAAGGCCTTCAACTAAAATTATTTTTGGTATGATGGGAAGGTCATGTCTGAACAATGGAATACTTCCCTCTTATACGACTGTTGGAGCTCATCTCTCCCAAAGCTGAGTATAACTGTTACTCATGGCGGCGAACTCACAGTCTGCGTGAAAGCACCCTCCACAGTCGGAACATCCCCTCAAAGTCAATCTCAAAACTGGCTCTCTGAGGAGTACTGGCCCTTCCTCCTTGCAGCAGTCTCTCCGTCCCACAGCACTATCAGCCTTCTGTTCCACTCTGCAGCTCCCGCCCAAAAAAAAACCCAAACCAGACTACTGTCCGTCACTAATCTCTCTCCGTCCTGCTCTGTCTAGAACTTTCTCCAGACCCCAACATCCTTATCGGCTGACACAACCTTCCTAAGTTGAACAGCAGGGCTTCTTACCTTTAGCCGAAACCAAAACATTCCACCAGCGGGACCGTTTTGCGCAGAAAAGTGCTAAAGTGAAATGCCAACAGCATAGCAATAGATATCTTATGTAACGTTTCCAAGAGGTCTACCTTGATGTTGCCTGGATTCGAGGGCATGTACTATAACAAAAGGTTGGACAAAGTTGGGTTGTTTTCTCTGGAGCGATGGAAGCTGAGGGGCGATCTGATAGAGATTTGTAAGATCATGAGAGGCATAGATAGTGTAGACAGGCAACATCTTTTTTTGATGCAGGCACCTAAGATGAAAGGGGTTCATTTTATAGGAGAGGTGGGGGGGCAAGTTTTTTTATGCAAAAAAAAATGTGGATGCCTGGAGTGATGATAGATGCAGATACAGTAAGGACTTTTAAGAGACATTTATATAGGCGCATGAATGTGGGGAAAATGGAAGGATAGGTTAATTGCGTAGGTAGAAGGGACTAGTTTAGTTGGCCGTTTGATTACTAATTCGTTTGGCACAACGTTATGGGTCGAGAGGCCTGTTGCTGTGCTGGAATGTTCTGTGTTTCAAGGACAAGGTTGAAAGCTACTGTTGAGCTGTCTGAGCTTTGACCCAACCCCACAGAATTTGAATCTAAACTTCAAACTTCAGAAGTGAAAAGATCTGTGACATATAAATGGGAATTAACCTGGCTCGGTTGTGGATCAATAATGCTTTAAAGCAAAATTTGCCGTACATGAATTTTATTCTTGATTTTAGTTTTGTTATTGCACATTGTGTGTCCAGAGGCTATGAAATATGTTGTTTTAAGTGTCCACAAATGCGTGGTGATTGGAGCCCAGACAGCACTGCAGTTAGTGAGATGCTCTTACAGCTCAGGGTATTTCGGAGTCCGGGATTCAATTCCGGCATCATTCTGTAAAGAGTCTCTGTACGACCTCCTCGTGGAATGCGTGGGATTTCCCCGGAAATTCCAGTCTTCGCCCCCCCCCCCCCACAGTCCAAAGACATTGGGTAGGTGGTTGTGAAAATTGTACAACGATTAGATTGGGATTAATCGGGTTGGTGGGAATCTGGGGCCTGCTCCACACTGTACAGCTCAAGAAAATAAAATAAAAAATACAACGCCAAGTGTAAACCAACTGCTAATCTTTTGCTTTGGGTGGAACTGGTGCTTCCAGTAATTGGAAAGGACAAACAGCCTGTTGTCTCTTGCAGTTTGTTCAAGAAAGCAATGTCAGAAGCCTGTCATTTGCCATAATAAATACTGTGTGAAACCTCAAGGAATGAAAGTGACTTTAGAGAAAAGTAATACAGCTTTTGCTTTCAACTAATTGCCTATTGGTGCTGGCATCTATTATTAAGGAGGTAGCAGCGTGGCATTTAGAACTGAGCAGAGCCAGAAGGATTTATGGAAAGGAAATAAACTTGAAAAATTTATTAATTTTTATAACCAGCAGGGCAGATAAAGGAGAGCTGCTACACGTGATGCATATTTGGATCTTGAGGCATCCATTATGAAGCCTATTGTAATGTTTTGTGTTGTTTCACGTAGCACCAGGGTCCTGGAGGAACGTTGTTTCATTTTTACTGCGTACTGTACCAGCAGTCTGTGGTCAAAATGACAATAAATGACTTGAACGTTGAAAGGCCACGATGGAAGGGATGTTTCCTATAGTGCAGGAATCTAAGACCAGAGGGCACAGCCTCAGAACGGAGGGACGTTCATTCAGATTGGAGATGAGGAGGAATTTCTTTTGCCAGAGGGTGGGGAACCTGTGGAATTCACTGCCACGGGTGGCTGTGCAGGCCAAGTCTTTCTGTGAAGGTTGATAGATTTTCGATTGGTCAGGGCATGAAGGAATATGGGGAGATGGCAGAGCAGAGTCAATGGGCCAAATGGTCTTATTTTCTTATCTCACTGGAAGAGTTCCACACAAAACTTGAGGCATACAGCTTCTGCCTCAGTGCACAGACCAGGTTCAATCCTGAGCTCAGTTTTCTGAGTGGAGTTTGCACGATTTCCCTGTGATCGTGTAGGTTTCCCCCAAGGCTTGGGGGACTGAATTGGCCACTAAAATTCAGTCTGTGTAATGGTGAGTGATTGAATCTGGGAGTACTGATGAGAATGTGGAATAAATGTTCATGACATGGTAATTTGTTGTCTCCGATTGTACTGTTGCCACAAAACAACACATTTATTGATTTAGAGATACAGTGGAGAACAAGACCTTTTGGCCCAACAATCTACACCACCCAGCAACTGACCTAATCACAGGACAATTCACCAATGAACCTACCTACCTGTACATCTATGGGAGGAACCCCATGTGCTCATGCAGGGTGTGTACAAACTCCTGACAGAGGATGCCAGAATTGAACTCTGACCTCAGACATGGAGTTGTTATAGTCATACTGACCACTTGGCCACTGTGGTGCCCCATAATATTTCCAGATGTACGTCAGTGTTAACCTGATCCTGACACAGAAGCAGTTGTCTAAAGGGCCTGTTTCTATGCTGTGACTCTCTGAGCTCGTGGTGTCCTGGATAACACGAGCTTTAGAGAAGATGGTGTGGCGACCCACTTTCTGCGCAGGCAAACCAGCTCACAAATAGCCCGCGCGCGTGGAGAGACTTTGGTAATGCACCTCTGACATCATTTCCGCCCAGAGAGGGCGGGAACTAGGGATTTAAAAGCCAGCGCCGCCAAGTTTGAATGAACTAGTCTCGAAATGACTTACCGACTGCGTGTCGTTGTTTCTAGCTCTGTATGTAGTACATCTCTACAATGGCAGCAGCAAACAACAGGACCAAAGGCCATGTCCTTGAGACAGTTCACGAAACTACTTCCTTCAAATATGTCTCTGCTACCGTTGGAACCTGTGATTTATATTTTGATAGCAAGTTTTCAGGCTGATTGAGTGATTTGGCATTTTGCTGTTTCCAAGGGACTGCGGTGAGGTTTTGAGCGGTGTGTGGCCTGGAGGCCAAGAAGCCTGGAGATGGGGTGCTGATTTTTCATGTCTCGCCATTTCTCACCGATCTCACAGATTAAAGTATTGAGCAAGATTGAGATCAGTGAGGACTAAAGTGGAAGGTGAGCTGGTCTCCACCTCACTTGCTTGCTGTCCCCAAAGGAAGGTGCTTGTGTTTGACCCGTCTCTCTCCCGCTCACTCAATGCTGCCAGAGTCTTGAGTCTTGGGCAAGGTTTAATCAACGTAGTTCATGTTATGATCAAAGGTTCATTTATTATCAAAGCATGTATTCATATACAACGCTGAAATTTGTCTTCTCCAGATAGCCACAAAACAAAGTAAAAGCGTGAAAGTCGTTCAGAGATAAACATCAAACCCACCCCACCCCACCCCCCGGAAGTTTCTTCACATCAAGGCCATCTTGGAATACACTCACTTTCCAGAATCTTCTTGGAGATAGCAAAGTGCTGGAACACTCAAACAGTCTCCAAGCTAAATCGTAGGCTCTCACCATCCCAGAAACACATGTAAGGTGAAAAACAGAAGTTTAAAAAAAAAAGACATTTTTGTGAACTGTCTGGAAGATGTCGACCAAGGGAACATTATACGCTGGTGCCATCTTGTCTGGATGTGTTTCTGGTTACTTATTATTTTGTGCGATTTTGATTGAGGCAGACTGGCGCTGTCTGAGCTTATAAGTTTTTAATTGAACTGAACTGCACTGAATCAAATGTGTCTAGATTGTTTCAATGACTCTGTGATTTGATGTGTTATATTTGGTGTTTTTTCAGTTATTTTTTGCAATTTGCACAATTTATTCTTGTTTTTTTTTGCTTATTGGGTGCATGATGTTTTCGTTGAATGAGTTAGAAACATAGAAATGTAGAAAACTTACAGCACAGTACAGGACTTTCGGCCCACAAAGTTGTGCCGAACATGTTTTCTTTGGTTTGTGGCTGTCTGTGGTAAGACGAATCCCAGGCTTGTATCCTACATACATTCTTTGATAATAAATGTACCTTTGATGTGTTGAACATTACTTTATATAGAAAACCTGTGATTATAGGGGTTATTCTCAAGTTGCCAAGCTACATTCAGTGGACTATCACAAGCAAGGCCTCCACATTTCAGAGCAGCATGGTTGGTATAACACTATTACAGTGCCAAAAATCCAGGTTCAATTCCACTGCTGTTTGTAAGGAGTTTGTACATTCTCCTTGTGACTATATGGTTTTCTCCTGTTTCCCCCCACATTGCAAAGACTTACTAGGTTAATTGGGCAGCGGAGGATCATTGGGACAGAAGGGCCTTTACCCTTAAATAATGTTTTTAGAAACTTAATAAAAATTTAAAGTAATGATTCCAATGGTTCACTACCCTTTAACACTCTTGCGCATTCTCACAGCCAATATCAAAATGTAGAATGAAGTGTTACAGCAACAGAGAACGTGCAGTGCAGGGAAACAGTCAGATGCAAGATCATACACGAGGTAGATTGTGAGGTCAAGAGTCCATCTTATCACAGTAGGGAACCATTCAGTAGTCCTATAACAACGGGGTGGAATCTGCTTGAGCTTGATGGTATGTGCTTTCAGGTTTTTGTATCTTCTGCCCGACCGGAATGGAAAGAAGGGAGAATATGTCAGGATGCTCTTTATCGACTGCAGCTCAGCATTCAATGCCATCATCCCCTCAAAACTAATCAATAGACTTCAAGCCTTTGGGCTCTATCCCGTCTTGTGCAATTGTGAACTTGTCACCTCAGACAGATTTCTTTCTCTTTATACAGGTTGTGTCTTTTGCACACTGGTTGAATGCCCACGTTGTTGCAGTCTTTCATTGATTCGTTTATGGATTTATTGAGTATGCCCACAGGAAGATGAATCTCAGGGTTGTATATGGAGACACATATGCACATTGAACTTTAAACGTCAGGTAGGTGGGATTGCGGCGACCCACCTCCCAGCGCACTCGAACTGGCTCACAAAGTGGCGCGCGCCGGCATTGAGGCCGGTCCCAAAGAGGGCGCCAAGCCTGCTTCCCCAGCAAGGGGAAAAGCCCGTGCGCGGGACGGGACTGTGAATACGCAGTATTCCCACCCGGGGAGGGCGGGATTAGGAAGGTCTTAAAGTGAGGCCACAAAGTTTGAATAAATCTCTTTTTGCAACTGTAGCTCACCGACTACGTGTAGTTATTTCAGCGCTGCGCGTAGCACACCGCTACAATTGGTGACCCCGACGGCCCAAATGATATTTGGGCCGAAGATGAACAACGCCGCATCTGTTCACGCAGTTTCATTAAAACTGCCAAGCTTCTGGACGCTGCGACCTCACCTATGGTTCCAGCAAGCAGAAGCCCAATTCCACATTCAGCAGATAACCTCAGAGGACACCCGTTACTACTACGTGGTGAGCTCCTTCGACCAGGAAACAGCGGCCCAAGTTGAGGAGTTCATACAGTCTCCCCCAGCGGACGGCAAATACATAGAATTCAAAGCCCTGCTCATAAGGACTTTTGGACTCTCACGGCGCGAGCAGGCTGCCCGCTTACTGCACCTGGATGGTTTGGGGGACAGGCCACCGTCAGCTTTGATGAACGAGATGCTGTCCCTGGCTGGAGGACACACACCCTGCCTCATGTTTGAGCAGGCATTCCTGGAGCAGCTGCCCGAGGACATACGCCTGCTGCTGTCCGACGCGGATTTCAGCGACCCCCGGAAGGTGGCGGCCCGGGCGGACGTGCTGTGGAAAGCCAAAAAGGAGAGTGGGGCGTCCATCGACCAGACCACGCTCCCAGCAACAGACCAGACCAGGCCCGGCCGCAGAGCCCACTAACCCCAGAGGCAGAGGTAAGGAAGCCAATGAACAATGGTGCTTCTACCACCAGCGGTGGGGCACAGAAACCCGCCGCTGTAGCCCGCCCTGCAAGTTCCCGGGAAATGCCAGGTGGCAGCTGGCCATCGGGATAGCCTCCAGTATGTGTGGGACAAGCGGTCGGGACGCTGCTTTTTGGTCTACACTGGAGCCGAGATCAGCGTCTTACCTCCGACAAGTTACGACACCCGCAACAGAGATCCGGGTCCCACCCTGAGGGCCGCGAACGGCAGCACAGTAAGGACCTACGGCACCCGTACGGTGCAGCTACAGTTTGGCTCCAGCCAGTTCACGTGGGACTTCACACTGGCCGCCGTAGCCCAAGCGCTCCTGGGTGCCGATTTTTTGTGAGCTCACAGCCTATTGGTCGATCTGCCAAGGAAGAGACTGGTACATGCCGAGACCTTTCAAACGTTCTCCCTGGGTGAAGCCCAGTTGCCGGCCCCACACCTCGACTCCATCACGCTGTCCGACAACGACTTCACCAGAGTCCTGGCAGATTTCCCATCGGTTCTGGCACCGCAGTTCACGGCATACAGCACCACATCCCAACACAAGGACCACCCCTCCACGCCTGTTCTCGAAGGCTTCCCCCGGACAAGCTCTGACTGGCGAAGGAGGAATTGGGGATCATACAGCGGTCTGACAGCCCATGGGCCTCCCCCCTGCACATGGTGCCCAAAGCAACAGGGGGCTGGAGACCATGTGGCGACTACCGCAGGCTGAACGAGGCTACAACACGGGACCACTACCCTATGCCACACATTCAGGACTTTGCAGCAAACCTGCATGGCGCACGGATCTTCTCCAAGGTGGACCTCGTCCGGGGATACCATCAAATCCTGATGCATCCTGACGACGTCTCCAAAACGGCACTCATCACCCCGTTCAGCCTTTTCAAGTTCCTCCGCATGCCGTTCGGCCTAAAGAATGCCGCACAGACATTTCAGCAGTTAATGGACGCGGTGGGACGCAACCTGGACTTCGCTTTCATCTATTTGGACGACATCCTCATAGCCAGCAGCAGTCGTCAGGAGCATCTGTCCCACCTCCGTCAACTCTACGCCCAACTGAGTGAATACGGCCTAACAATCAACCCGGCCAAATGCCAGTTCGGGCTCAACACCATCGACTTCCTGAGCCTCAGGATTACTAAAGACGGGGCAACCCCTCTGCCCACCAAGGCGGACGTAGTCTACCATTTCCCCCGACCCAACACAATCAAAGGCCTTCAGGAATTCGTGGGTATGGTGAATTTCTACCACCGTTTCCTCCCTTCAGCTGCCTGAATCATGTGCCCCCATTCGCCCTGATGTCGGGTCCGGGCAAGGACATTACCTGGGACAAGGAGTCCACTGCCGCTTTCATTAAAACGAAAGAAGCCTTGGCAAATGCCGCGATGCTAGTGCGCCCCAGAACGGATGTCACTACTGCCCTCACAGTGGACGCATCTAACACGGCAGTCAGTGGGGTGCTGGAACAACTTATCGAGGGCCGCTGGCAACCCCTGGCGTTTTTCAGCAAACACCTACAACCACCTGAGCTCAAATACAGTGCTTTCGACCGGGAACTGTTGGCGCTATACCTGGCAATCCGGCATTTCAGGTACTTCTTAGAAGGTAGGCCTTTCACTGCGTTCATGGACCACAAACCTCTTACCTTTGCGTTCATGAAAGCATCCAACCCCTGGTCATCCCGCCAGCAGTGACATCTGTCCTACATCTCCGAATACACGACGGATGTCTGGCATGTCTCGGGAAAGGGCAATGTCATGGCGGACGCCCTCTCCCACCCTAGCATCCAAGCCCTGTTCCAGGGGGTTGACTATGAAGCACTGGCGGAGGCGCAGCAGGCAGACGAGGAGATCCCAAGTTACAGAACCACAGACTCCGGTTTGCAGCTCCAGGACCTCCCCGTAGGCCCAGGTGAGAGGACCCTACTCTGTGACGTCACCACCGGCCAACCCCGTCCCGTCATTCCGGCAGCCTGGCGGCGGCACGTTTTCAACTCCATTCACAACTTAGCGCACCCCTCCATCAGGACAACCGTCTGGATGGTCTCCAACAGGTTCGTTTGGTACGGACTCCGCAAGCAGGTCAGTGAATGGGCCAAAACGTGCATGCACTGCCAGACGGCCAAGGTGCAGCGGCACACCAAAGCTCTGCCGCAGCAGTTCCACCCCACCCACCGGCGTTTCGACCACATTCATGTGGATATCGTGGGCCCCCTGCCAGTGTCACGTGGAGCGCGGCACCTCCTCACTATCGTGGACCGGTTCACAAGATGGCCAGAGGCGATCCTGCTTATCGACACCACCTCCAAATCTTGCACCCGGGCACTGATTGCCACCTGGGTATCTCACTTTGGTGTACCGGCCCACATTACCTCCGACAGAGGTGCCCAGTTCACCTCCAGCCTGTGGTCAGCTATGGCCAGCCTTTTGGGGACACAGCTGCACCACACAACTGCCTACCACCCACAGTGGAACGGTCTGGTGGAGCGTTTCCACCGTCACCTGAGGTCGGTTCTCATGGCCCGCCTGCGAGGAGCCAACTGGGCGGACGAGCTTCCCTGGGTCCTGCTTGGAATCCACACGGCGCCCAAAGAGGATCTGCACACCTCGTAGGCCGAGTTGGGGTACAGCACACCCCTGGTTGTCCCAGGAAAGTTCATACCAGCCCCAAGGGGGGAAGAGGAAGAACCCGCAGCAGTCCTGGGCAGACTACGCGAGAAGCTCGGTAACCTGGCCCCCATGCCCACTTCGCAGCATGGGCAGAACCTGACCTGCGTACCCAAAGACCTGCTGAACTGTAAGTTCGTTTTTGTACAACGGGGCGGTCATCAGGCACCGCTACAGCGGCCCTACGAGGGGCCGTTTACGGTGATCAGAAACAACAGGTCCACATTGGACATTGGGGGGGAAAAAGGAGGTTTTCACGGTGGACCGACTCAAACCAGCCCATGTGGACTTGGCGCAGCCGGTCGAGATTCAGGCACCGCGGCGCAGAGGCAGACCTCCCAAACAGAGACCGACCCAGACTGAGGACATTGGGGGGTGTATCGCCGGTTCTGGGGGGGGTGTTATGTGGCGACCCACTTCCCAGCATACTCAAACCGGCTCACAAAGTGGCGCACACCGGCATTGAGGCCGGTCCGAAAGAGGGCGCCAAGTCTGCTTCACTCGCAAGGGGAAAAGCCCACACGCGGGACGTGACTGTGAATATGCGTCCCCTACAGCATTCCCGCCGGAGACCGTTTATTCGACATTTTCATATGAATTAATTTGGCCTTCTCCAGACCTTTCTGCTTATTCATGTTCAGGTTGGAGTTCCGGAGTTCTTTGACACTATCTTATACTTGTAAACTGTTATTATTGCCTATGTTAGTTTAGTTTAGTGTTTTATTTTTTTTTAATATATTTTTTTTTTCTCACATATTTTTTAATATTTTTTTTTTCTTTTTTAATGGTTATTTGTTTTTTTTTCATATAATCATGTGGACTTGATTAAGGTATTTTCTTTTGTTGATGTTTAGTAGGATATTATTATCTTATTATCAATGTGATTTCAAGTCTATTGTATTTATAATTTACTTATTACTATGTTATTTTTTTTGTGTATATGTGAAAATCAATAAAAAGATTGAAAAAGAAAGAAAGAAAGCATTCCCGCCCGGGGAGGGCAGGATCAGGAAGGCTTTAAAGCGAGGCCGCGAAGTTTGAATACATCTTTTTTTGCAACTGCAGCTCGCCGACTCTGTGTCGTTATTTCAGCGACTGTGTTGGAAGCAGTGCCCACTCCTATGAAATGAATCCTGTTGGGACGTATCCATGTGAAATGTTGAATAAAGATAAAAATTAGTCTTACTAGTTGGATGAGAACCATTCTGCAAGTTGTGTGTGTTCTAAAGAAACAACAACCAGGTTAGGGTGAAGTTCCACCCGAAGAGTGAGATACCAGGTTTCACATCAATGCTATGTCAAACCATATTTACAGTGGGTTCAGTTAGTTAATAAGAAGCAGAAATCTTCTGGAGTTATCACACTACTGGTGATAGTCTATGATTGTTGATTTCACTGCCAGTAGCTATATCTTGTAGAACAGAGTAAGGTTATGTGAAGACTTCCAAACCTTCAAGAGGATTGTGTTAATGGAGTGGTCAGTTTTATCTCCCATCAGCAATATCCTCTAACACTGTCTCTGTAGAGATATTTTTTTAAAAAGATAAGTGGAACATATGTAATATATGTGTTTAAATTGAACCCAATCCATAACCCTGACAAAATCCTGTTCTTTTTTTTCTTAAAGAAAAGCCAAGATTCTTGACTTTAAAGAAAAACAGTGAGAAATCTCTTTTTTTTAAACTCACATGTATTGCAGATGCTGGATTTGTGTCACATCGAATAGTTTAGAGTTTCTTCCCCTCCCCACCCCGTCTTTTTTCCATTCCCCTTCCCGGCTCCCCTCTCACCCCTTCCCATCATCTTACCCTGCTTCCCCTCCTCATTCCCTCATTCCCTTTTTTGCCCTAGTCCATGTTGCCAGGCAAATGGTTCCAGGTTCAAATTCAGCTGGCCCCTTGCACTCTTAGCACCTATGCTGAGTTGAGCATCAAGCTAACAACTCAGCCTCGTAAAAAAAAAACAGATAAATGCTACACAGTGACAAAAAATACTGCCTGATGCGCCACAAAAAACATAGTCCATGTCGTATTTAATATTTCATAACATTTGAGTAATATTGTAAATATATGGTTTAACTAAGCATTCTTTATATGTTTGCATAATTCATTACAGGTTATATGTAAGAAGTACATGAATGCCATACTTAAACCACCATGTCGTATGTGCCGCCTTACTAAACTAACACTAAGTAGAATCATTTATCCCTGGCCTCCCGTGTTTTTCTTTTGATCAGTTTTTAGAATTACAAAATGTAACAGTGGCAATGACGTGGTTTTAAGCGCAGCTTGTTTTTGCTTCAAAATAGGCATCCGTTGGTCTCGAGAGGCCATGGATTTGTGCCTTGGAAGGTTTCCAGGGCGCAGGCCTGGGCTGGGTTGTATGGGTGACCGGCAGTTGCCCATGCTGCAAGTCTCCCCTCTCCACGCCACCGATATTGCCCAAGGGAAGGGCAAGGGCCGATACAGCTTGGCACCGGTGTCGTCGCAGAGCAATGTGTGGTTAAGTGCCTTGCTCAAGGACACAACACGTTGCCTCAGCTGAGGCTCAAACTTCGGATCACTAGACCAACGCCTTAACCACTTCAAAAGAGAAGAGCAATATATGCATTTTTAAAAAATGCATCTCCTGTTTCTTCAGAAAGGGACAGGTGGTCGAGTTTTTTTTTAAAAAAAAGCAGAAAACAGGTGAAATTCACGGGTTCGTATACAATAAGTACCAAGTGATGATAATAAAATGAGCGGAAATGGCTGGCTACACTGAGCAAATGGAGCAGTGTTTTGAAGCCAATGAAAAGCCAGTACCAGTATTACTGAGTGAAATACATGGAAAAGCAAAGTTTGCTAGAAGTTTAACTGCTGCAGCCAAACCAGCTGAAATGAGCTTTGCTGATCTTGTAAATGTAATGCAGGAACATTTGGAACCAAAACTGTTGTTGATTGCAGAACACTTTAGGTTTCATGAGTTGAATTAAAAGGAAGGGGAGTTCATTTCAGCTTGCATGGCTGAAATGAAGAAATTCATTGTCAAGCATTGAAAAGCATTGTCAGTTCAGCAATGGGCTTAATGATGCACTGAGAGGTTGTTTAGTTTGTGGAATCTTACAAGAAAGTATTCAAAAATGGCTGCTAATTGAAGCACAACTCACATTTAAAAGAGCCATTGAAATCGCTATGAAACAGTAGCCAGACATGCAATTGAATTTGCGGTCAGGAAGGAAAGTGAGAGTGAACAAAATTGTAATGTCTAAACAGAAACCTGCCTGGCCAAATAAGTTGTGTTACCGTTATGGCAAGGGTTTACATACATCAGACCAATGCAGTTTTAAAGTTGAAACTTGCAGAAAATGCGACAAAATAAGACATATACAAAGAGCCTGTCAGGCTGACAAAAATAAATGGACTGCATAGGGAAGAGTGAAAGATAAAAAGCCAGGTTACAGTTTCTAAAAGAGCACTAAACTGCATGCTGTTGATGAAAAATCAGATAATAATGAGAGTGACACAGGACTGGCTGGCACTGAGATTTACACTTCGGCAAAGTGGACTTAGCTGAGGATTACCTACAGATGGAGAAGGAAGGAGAGTCCAAAGTGTTTCTCACCATACACACGCACACTAAGGGCTTTATTGCTATAGGTTTATTTTGGGAGTAACACCTGCACTCTGGCAGAAAGCTGCCCAGGCACTCAGTATTACCTGGATGACAAGGAACATCTCCAAAATCTCAAGACAGTGCTAAAAAGTGAAGATTTTGGGCTCAGAGCATGATGCAACAAATGTGAATTCTTTAAACTAAGCATCACTTACTGCGGTCACACCATTGACGCACAAGAATTGCACAAGTGTGCAGAGAAAATGCAAGCAGTGCTCCAAGACCAAAGGGTGTGTCACAGTTGTAATAATTTTTTTTTAGGATTTGTCAATTATTATAACAGGTTCCTGCCAACCCTGGCAACTGTGCTCCACCCCCTGAACTCACAATGTGTGGAGGCTTTCCAAAAGTAAAGAAATGGTGACGTCAGATGTTGTAGTCACACATTGTGATCCCCATTGTCTGGTGAAGCTTGCTTGTGACACTTCACCTTATGGTATAGGAGCAATTATGTCACAGGTTATGAATGATGGAAGTGAACTCCCAATAGCCTTTGCATCATGTTCCCTTACCAATGCAGAGAAAAATATACACAGGTTGACAGAAAGGCCTTGAGTCCAATTTAGGGTGTAAACTGTTTTGACCAGTACCTGTATGGGAAAGAGTTTATCCTCATCATTGATCATCAATCATATGTGTCCATTTTCAATCCACAGAAGGTTGTTCCACTAACAGCAACAGCACGAATGCAGAGACGGGCTCTGTTTCTTGGAGGCCACAGTTACAAGATCGGATTTAAGAGGACAACAAATCATGGAAGTGCTGATGGATTGTTCTGTTTACCCTTGGAAAAGGAAATAAGTGAAAAATTTACAGAAGAGGACACTCTTCTGAATGTATTCTCCCCAATGCAAATCGGGCATCTCCCTGTTACTGCAGAGATGATCCAAAGGGAAACCAGAAAAGACCCCATTGTCTCAGGTCTACATGAGAATGTGCAGCAGAGATTCCAGTTCCCCCATTATCACCAGTGCTGTGATGGGGGTTGCTTCTGTAGGGATTGAGATTTGTTTTATCATCCAAGCTGAGGACAAAAGTGTTGGAGGTCCCGTGTACCGGCCATCCAGGTGAAAGTGCTGGCTCAACGCTTTGTCTGTTAGCCTGTGATAGATCTTCAGATTGAGCAGCTAGCTGTGCACTGTTCAGGATGCCAACACCTCAAGCAGAAAGCTGTACCGAACAGTCAGAACCACTTCCTGCAGTCCAAAACTCAACTCCTACAGCCAGCACGGAGAAAGCCCCAGAACCTCAGATCGTTTTATAGCCACAAGTCTCTACTGCCACATAGAGAGACACCCCCGCCCCCCAACCCCCAGTCAGGAAAGATATTATCCCACAAAGTAAGAAATCCTCTACAGCGATTAAATCTTTAGGCCTAGGACAATGTTGCTGTGGATGTCTATATGGTAGTTGTATTATATAGTATACTGTGTGTGTGTGTAAAATATATATGTATGTATAGGGGTGTGTATGTGTGTATATAAATAAATAAATAAATAAAATGCTTGAGTTGAGATACGTTCCATATTGAGTTAGATTTATAGCTAAGCAAGAAGGGGTGGTAGTGCATTCAATATTTCAGTAATATTTGAGTAATATTGTAAATGTTTGATTAATCATTCTTTTTTACATCATTAATTATTGGTTATATGTAAGAAGGGTGTTGGCGCATGGCCACATGGTTAAGGTGTTTGTCTAGCTATCTGAAGGTCGCTAGTTCGAGCCTTGGCTGAGGCTGCATGTGTGTCCTTGAGCAAGGCACTTAACCATACATTGCTCTGTGACAACATCGGTGCCAAGCTGTATGGGTCCTAATGCCCTTCCCTTGGACAACATCGGTGCCAAGCTGTATGGGTCCTAATGCCCTTCCCTTGGACAACATCGGTGGCGTGGAAAGGGGAAACTTGCAGCTTGGGCAACTGCCGGTCTTCCATTTTCTAAAAAAAAACCTTGCCCAGGCTTACGCCCTGGAAACTTCCCAAGGTGCAAATCCATGGTCTATCGAGACTAACGGAGGCCTACACATATGTAAGAAGGACATGAATGGAACACGGTATTATGCCACTGTATCACGTGTGCATGCTTCTCTCAAAGTAACGCAAAGTAGATGTGTTATTCCACGGACTCCCATGTTATTCTTTCAATTAGTTTTTGGGGTTACAAAACATAACAGTTCACTCCCCTCTCCTATCAGATTCCTTCCTTCTTCAGCACTTTAACTTTTCTACCTATCATCTCTGAGCTTCTCATTTCATTCCACCCCCCCCCCCCCACCTTCCCCTTCACCGGGTTTAACCTGTCACCTCCCAGCTTGTATTCCACCTCCTCCTCCCACCACCTTATTCTGGCTTCTTCCCCTTCCTTTCTAGTCCTGATGAAGGGTGTCGGGCCAAAGTGTCGACTGTTCGTTCTCCTCCACAGATGCTGCCTGACCCGCTGAGTTCCTCCAGCATTTTGTGTGCGTTGCTCTGGATTTCCAGCATCTGCAGAGTCTCCTGTGCTTAGATTCTAATCTGTTTGATTAGCTTTATTTATCACATGTACATCAATAAATAGGATGTTCAGGTTAGCATTAACTACATTTATGAGCATTTAATGCGTTGCTCTATCTGTGATATTATTAGGATAGCACCCAGGAAGGTGCAGCTCAACAAAGACACAAAGAAATAATTGAGAAAGAAGATCAAATCTAGGCCATACAACAGTGAGCATTAGCTATAAATTCATACTAGCTAGAGACTGGTGTCGAGGTAAAAGATTTCCATGAAAGCCAAGAGTCGATAAAGGGATTAAGTCTGTAAGATACTGGATTGAAAACGGTGACAATGAACTTTTTTTTTGATAAATAAAATAAACTTCTAAAACCACCAAGTGAATTCCCATTTGCTGGAGGGTCTCATTCTCTCCCTGTCAGGGCGATATCCCATGACTGTCACGAAGATGGATATGTGATATAACGGGACACTACATTGGCAACCATTTTATCAAATGTGCCTGACAACGCTTTGTTTTTTTGTGGGTGTGGAAATCTGTTACTTTGACACTGGGCTCAATCTATCTCCTGCCCTTTAATTGTTTTTGAAAAGTTGCTGGTAAATTGCTTCTGTTAACCGTGGTACTCGTGGTGTTGTAGCTACTTGTAAAGGGCCCGGAGGCATGGAGGAAATGGCAGTGTGTTCACAAGTCAGAATGAGGTAAGAGCATCGTGCAGCTAATGCCTTTACTACGTTGCTGCTACTCTTGTGCTGCCAGCCGACGGCTCCCTCATCAACCTGAGACACCGTGCCGCAAAGGGCGCGTAATGAAACCCCAGCGGTAGAAGGAGTGAGTGTTTGCCTCCTGTCCTGACGCAACACGGCTTCGTACGGCGACTGTTCTGCCTGAGACCACGAGGGAGTGCAGAATGTTACAGACGCAGCTCAGCGCGTTGCAAAAACCACCCTCCCCACCACGGGCGGACTTCTCACTACCTCAGTGAAGCAGCCAGCATTATCAAGGACACCGCCACCCCTTTCCCTTCCCAAAATTTGGCAGAAGATACAGAAGCCTGAAAACACGTAGCACCAGGTTCCAGAGCAGCCTTATCCTGCTCATTTAAGTTTAGTGAACAGACCTCAAAGTAAATTTATTATATATAGCCCTGAGATTCATTTTCTTGTGGGCATTCATGGGAATATAAAGAAATACAATAGAATTTATGAAGAACTATTTATAGACAAGGACTACCAAAAAATAACCAATGTGCGAAAGAAGACATTTTGTAAATAATTTTAAAAAGTAAGTAAATAGATAATACTGAGAACGTGAGTTGTAAAGTCCTTGAAAATGTGGCTGTAGGTTGTGGAATCAGTTGTGTTGAAGAGAGTGAAGTTATCCACGCTGTTTCCGGAGCCTGATGGTTGAAGGGTGACAACTGTTCCTGAAGCTGGTGGTGTGGGACCTAGGGCTCCTGTGCTTCCTTCCCAATGGCAGCAGTGAGAAGACAGCATGGCCTGGATGGTGGTTGTACAATAAGATGGAAGCTGGATGTGCCCAGCATGGATGATGAGGTTGGATGTTGGCGTTGTACGATAAGTTGTATGTAACTGGCATTGCTGCTCATTTGGAAAGTGTCATTTTCCTTCAGGGACTGGCACCAAAAACAGAACGTCAGAAGAACGCAGGTCGACGGGCATCAGTGGAGGCAAAGGGTGTAAGTCAACATTCTGAGACGTGACCCTGAACCAGGACCTAAAGATTTGAAATGTTGACTTGCACCTTTTGCCTCCGTAGATGTTGTTTGAGCTGTTGAAATAAAACAGAACGAGTATTCTGTTTAATAGCACTCCTAAAGGTAATCACATCACATAAAAGCTTGAAAACGCGTAACACCAGCCTCACGGACACTGCTATAAGACTATTTTTAAGTCCCCTCTACAATAAGATGGACTCTTGACTCAAAATCTGCCTCATCGAGCCTTCACGCCTTTAGTCAGCCTGCACTACACTTTCTCTGGTAACTAAAACTTTATTCTGCATTCAGTTATTGTTTTTCCTTGTAATTGTAACCCTCTGTCCTACACTCACCTCATGGTGCTCCACCCACACCATTCCCAACATCCTTTGCTCCAGCCAGGTTTACAAACTCGCTCTCTGCTCCATGTTGACAGATACAGTACAGTGCCCAGGACTTTTGCGCAGTGCTGTACCTCAATAGAATATTGTAATGAAATGCCTTATATCCTGTTCATACAGATCAAGTTTTTCCTCTGAACCTGGCATTTTTTTTAAATATAATCTTCATCCCCTAGTTAAGGAATACTGGCGAAGTTGCATTAACCTGGGGTAAGATTGTACAATCTTGCATGTATCTTCCCAAGTTGGTTCATTTCTGGGCAGTCCATGGTGGTTTGGTTCCAGGACCCCCGTGGATACCAAATTCCATGGATGCTCAAGACCTGTATATAAAATGGCGTAGTATTTGCATATAACTTACACACATCTTCCCATATACTTTAAATCATCTCTAGATTACTTATAGTACTTAATATGATGTAAATGCTATGTAAATAGTTGTTATACTGTATTGTTTAGGGAATAATAACAAGAAATAAAAGGTCTGTACATGTCCAGTATGAACGCAACCATCATAGCTTTTCTGGGAACGCTGATGCTGCCTCAGTATCAGCCAATCTCGATTCTCCCGTGATCTTTAAATTCTTGACGCAGTAGCGCTTTATGTAGCTAGCCATCCCTTACAGGCCTTAAACTCCTTCCTCTCACTCACAACACAAGTAGCGATCGACCGAGACACGAGGCGAACAATGCTCAAACAACAAGTGCTGGAGAGAGAACTTCCGAGTTTTTTTCGATCCCGATCTGCAGTTGGTTGAATCCGCGGATGCGGAACCCATGGATACAGAGGGCCGACAGTACTTCCCAAGTGCATAGAGAGGTAGTGCAGTGGTTAGCACAATGCTTTATAGTACAGGTGACCCAGGTTAAATCCCCACTACTGCCTGTAAGGAGTTTTTATATTCTCCACGTGAACGTCTGGGCTTCCTCCCACAGTTAATTGGTCATCGTAAATGGTCCCATGACTAGGCTGGATTAAATCGGGGCATTCCCAAAGAGCTTATTCCACACTGTATCTCAATAAAATATTTTAAAAAGTAAGATTTCCTGATAGCTGACAAGTCAGTGTATGAGAAACAGAGATGCACTTAAAAGAGTTGTGCTTTGAGAAACTTTCCACGTTATCCCTAGAGTTACGCTACAAGTACTGTTCTACTATGTTCGGGGAAGAGTCACGAGATCGTGGAAGTGACACAGGGCAGCTGCTGCCTCATGTCTTTGGTGACACAGAACATGAGAAATAGGACACAGTACTCCTGGTGTGGCCTCACCACCATCCTGTACCGTTGCTGCACAACCTCCCTGCTCTTAAATCCAATCCCGCCAGCAATGAAGGACAACATTCCATTTGCCTTCATGATGGCCTGCTGCACCTGCAAACTGACCTTTTGTGATTCATGCACAAGCTCTCCCAAGTCCCTCTGCATAGCAGCATGCTGCAATCTTTTTACCATTTTAATAATAATCTTATTTTCTATGTTTCCTTCCAAAGTGAATGACCTCCCATTTACCAACATTGTTCTTCATCTGCAGACCCTTGCCCATTCAATTAACCTATCTATATCTCTCTGCAGACTCTCTGTATCTTCTGCACGATTTGCAATTCTGACCTTGGGTGCTGCCTGGGTCGAGTTTGTGAGTTCCTCCTGTGACCCATGCAAATCCCATGCATCTAATTTAGTTGTTACGTTAATTGGCCACGATAAATTATTCCCTGTGTAAAAATGTGTGGTTGAATCTGGAGAGGGGAGGAGTTAAAGATAAAGGATTGGATTTATTTGTCGCGCACTTGTGGGCTACCCCAAGTATATCCGTAGATTGTGTTGGTTGTGATTGAAATTCATTTATTTATCACCCGTACTTTGAAACATGTAGTGAAGTACATCATTAGTGTCAAATCAAGTCAGCGGGAATGGTGCTGGGACACCCACAAGCGTTGTCATTCTTCCGGCACCAACATAGCATGCCCACAACTTACTCGCCCCAACCTGCTCGTCCTTAGAATGCGGGAGGAAACCAGAGCACATGGCAGAAAGCATCGCAGACACAGGGACGACGTACAAACTCCTTACAGGCAGCGGCAGGAATTGAACCCCAGTCGGTGATCGCTGATGCTGTAACAGTATTTTTTGCACAAAGTGCTACACTACTGTGCCGCCCCACACGAGTTGATGGGAATGCGGGAAGAATAGAATGGCATTAGCCAAGGATTAATGTAGACCATAAGAGCAGAATTAGGCCATTTGGCCCATCAAGTCTGCTCATGGCTGATTTATTATCTATCTCAACCCCATTCTCCTGCCTTGTCCCTGTAACCTTCGACACACTGATTAATCGAGAACCTATTGACCTCTGCCTTAAGTATATCCAAAGATTTAGCCTCCACAGCTGTCTGTGGCAAAGAATTCCACAGGTTCACCACTTCTGGCTAAAGCAATTCCTCCTCATCGCTCTTCTAAATGGCTATCCCTGAATTCTGAGGCTGTGCCCTCTGGTCCTCGACTCACCAATGATAGGAAACATCCTCTCCACAGCCACTCTATCTGTGCCCTCTGGTCCTCGACTCCCCCACTACAGGAAAAATCCTCTCCACATCCACTCTATCTGTGCCCTCTGGTCCTGGACTCCCCCACTATAGGAAACATCCTCTCCACATCCACTCTATCTGTGCCCTCTGGTCCTCGACTCCCCCACTACAGGAAAAATCCTCTCCACATCCACTCTATCTGTGCCCTCTGGTCCTCGACTCTCCCACTATAGGAAACATACTCTCCACATCCACTCTATCTGTGCCCTCTGGTCCTCTACTCCCCCACTGTAGGAAACATCCTCTCCACATCCACTCTATTTGTGTCCACTGGTCCTCGACTCCCCCACTGTAGGAAACATCCTCTCCACATCCACTCTATCTGTGTCCTCTGGTCCTAGACTCCCCCACTACAGAAAACATCCTCTCCACATCCACTCTATCTGTGTCCACTGGTCCTCGACTCCCCCACTACAGAAAACATCCTCTCCACATCCACTCTATCTGTGTCCTCTGGTCCTCGACTCCCGCCACTATAGGAAACATCCTCTCCACATCCACTCTATCTGTGTCCTCTGGTCCTAGACTCCCCCACTATAGGAAACATCCTCTCCACAGCATCTCTATCTGGGACTTACAAAGTTCCATAAGTTTCATTGAGATCCCCCTCATTTTTCTAAACTCCAGTGAGTCCAGGTCCAGAACCATAAAAGGCTCCTCATATGTTAACCCTTTCATTCCTGGGATCATTCTGATGAACCACCTCTGGACCCTCTCCAATGTCAGCACATCCTTTCTTAGATAAGGGGCCCAAACCTTTGAAACCGCTCACAATCCTCCCAAGTGCGGTCTGACCACTCCTTATAAAGCCTCAACATTACATCCTTGCTTTTATATTCTAGTCCTCTCAAAGTGAATGTGTTACTTGATGGTGAGCATAGGCACAGTGGGCTGAAAAGCCTGCTTCTGTGCTGTGTTGATTATGTTGTTGGTCAGGAAACCAGAATGAATTATAGGTGAACTCTCCTGTGAACTGCTGCAGTGGGATCTTACTCTCCCACCGTAAAGGAGCAGATGGTACCTTATGATTAATATTCTTTCAAAAGATAGTGAAATTCTCTCTCACAATTATCTGGAGGTTAGCAACGATAGTCAAGTTTCAGGACTGAGACGTTAGCATATTGCCAGCACCTCGTGTTCCACCTGGTTAGTCCACAGCCTGATGGCATGAGCACACAGTTCTCCAGGTAAACTATTTCCCTTTTCTCTTCCTACACTCAACCAGCCACCATCACCCCTTGCCCCTCCACTCACTCCAACTGTCCATCACCCCCACACTTCTCCCTCGGGCTCCCCGCCCTCACTCTTCCCATTTGCCCCGCGGTGCAGTGTGGTGTCCATGCTCGGTTGGGGGCAGGCCTGTCAGTGCTACCCTCCAGTGTTTGATCAGTGGAATGACATGCTGAATTGCCGGGAACTGTACCATCCCGTCAATTTGTGAGACATGTTGTTCAGGGTCTTGGAAATATATAGGTGTTTTTTTTTTTTTTGGCTCGTTATTTTGAATCTGCTGTGTATGTTTTGCACCTTGGCCCCTGAGGAAACCAGCTGTATTGATGTGTGGTTGACTGATACTTAAACTTGATTTGATCTGTTCGCCTCACTCAGTCACATACTCCTCCTTCCTCTCCTGTCAGATTCCCATCATCTTCAGCCCTTTGAACCCCCACCTCCCAGCCTCCATCACAATTACCCACTCGCCCCTCTCCCACCTCCTCACCTGGCCCACCCATCACCTGCCAACTCCTGCTCCAGCCCTTCCCTCACATTTTTATACTGGCCCACTCCCCCGTACCCTGACCTGAACCATCGACTGTTCACTTCCCTCTTCGGATACCGCTTGACCCGCTGAGTTCAGCACCCAGACAGAGATGAGACAGGATGAGATGTGACTCAGTGAATCTCGCCTATGTTGGAAACAAATTTGCTTTAGCTGCTCTTCAATTTCAGATTTGTCTTTATATTGTTTTCAGACGCAGCACCCAGTGCTGTGCGTACAAATTTAATCCTTTTATCATCCTTCAGGTTTGTTGGAGATCTATTACTGTCGAAGCACTGACTGCTGTGAACTGATATTTGAAGGATAACATTTAAAGATTAGAAATTTTTCCTTGACCAATGTCAATGGAAGTTGTGAAATTGTGCCATGTGGGCAACCAGTTCAATATTGTGCATTTTCACCATGGCCAGGCATTAAAATGACTACCAATCTTTTGAGGCTACTCGCATATATCTTAAAAGTTAGCCTCTGGGTCTCGTTGTTTTTACAAATAAGACCATAGGAGCATAACCAGGCCATTTCACCCATTGAGTCTGCTCCGCCATTTCATCATGGCTAATCCATTTCCCTCTCAACCCCATTCTCTTGTCTTCTCCCTATGACCTTTCATGCCCTGAACCTTTTAACCTCTCTCTTAAATATACTCAGTGACCTGGCCTCCACAGCCGCCTGTGGCAATGAATTCCACAGATTCACCATCCTCAGCTAAAGAAATTCCTCCTAGACTATGTTCTAAATGGACATCCCTCTGTTCTGAGGCTGTGCCCTCTGGTCCTAGACACCCCCACCAAAAGAAATGTCCTGTTCACGTCCACTTTTAAATTTCACTCCCACATCTTTACTCATGTTTACTTTTAAATTTCATCCCCACGTCTCGTTCCTAACATTATATACCCCAGATAATTATTTTTTTTAAATTAGCTTTATTTGACACAGAGACATTGAAGCATACAGACATTTGTGTCAATGACCACAAGGTCCAAGGACGTGCTGGGGGCAGCCCACAAGTGTCGCCTTGCCTCCAGCACCAACACAGCATGCCCACAACTTACTGACCCTCACTCGTACGTCTTTGGTATTTGCGAGGAACCTGGGGTGTCCGGAGGTAACCCACGTGGTCATGGGAAGAACATACGAACTGTTTCTAGATGGCAGTGAGAATTGAACCCGGACTGCTGACACTGAAAAGCTTTATGCTAACTGCTACACTACCGTGAAACCAGGAAGTGCTGGGAACACTCAGCAGGCCAGCCTACATCTGTTGGAAGAGAAACAGGTTTGAGGTTAGAGATCCTTCATGAGAACTGGCCAGGATGCACCCCTTGCCTATCTAAGCAATGAGGTACTTTGTTTAATTAATTTATTTAGAGATGCAGCACAGTAACAAGCCCTTTTGGCCTTACGAATCTGGGACACCCATTTACACTCAGCCGTACTACTAATCCGTACATCTTTGGAATGTGGGAGGAAACTCACTCAGTCACGGGGAGAGTGTCCAAACTCCTGACAGACAATGGCAGTAATTGTGTTTTTCCATTCCCCTTCCTGTTTTTATACTGACCATCTCTCCTCCTCACTCCAGGAGAAACCCATATGGTCGCAGGGAGAATGTACAAGCTCCTTCCGGACAGCAGTGTAATTGTCCTTCTCCGTTCCCCTTCCCATTCTTCTGTAAGCCATCTCCCCTCTCCACTATCAGATATGGTGTGACAGTTCCTCTCCCTCCCACAAATGCTGCTCGACTCCCCCCACCCCTGAGCTCTTCCTGCCGATTGTTTGTTGCTGTTTGATCACAAGGCAGCACCTTAGTGTTGCTGCTAGCGTAATGCTATTACAGCAGGAGCTCAATTCCCACCGCTGTCTGTAAGGTATTTGTAAGTTCTCCCAACGACTGCATGGATTTCTTCCAGTGCTCTGGTTTCCTCCCACATTCCA
Organism: Hypanus sabinus; assembly: GCF_030144855.1. Lineage (NCBI taxonomy): Eukaryota > Metazoa > Chordata > Chondrichthyes > Myliobatiformes > Dasyatidae > Hypanus > Hypanus sabinus. The sequence goes on from NC_082711.1 coordinate 172,798,360, forward strand.
AAAACTTTCTCCCACTTTCTGCTGCTCTGCAATCTTCGCAGAGTCATTTCAACCCTCCCCATTTCTTTTACAGCTGCGTGCGCCAGTCATTGCTCCGAACAGGAAATCTGTACGTGGCCTGAAAACTGCGTGGCTCTTTAAATGTTTTTGTCGTAATTTGCATATTAAGAATATTTAGAATGAAGATTTAAAAAATCAAATACTTTTGACTTAATTTATTAACTGAAGGAGATAATGAAATATATTACAACAAAATTCTTCCACGTTTCATAAAGTTTTTTCTAATTTGCCCTTATGCCAGCTGCGTGGTAACAAAGGGTATGTGTGTGGGAGTATTTCAGTCACTGTGCGGATGTGCACCCACTCAACTTCGAGGGAACAGTTGTTCCACCTACTTCTTTACCTTGTTTCACAGTCTAATGAGAAAACTTAACTTTATATAAACTTACTAAGATGACACATCCCAGAGGAGGAACAAACCAGGGACTGTGAGGATTCAGGAAGTCAGCAAAGGAACATCTGCACAGGATTTTTTGAGATGATATTGTTTAACCTATTTAGACATACTGAAAAAATTAGACAGAGGAAAACAAAAATAACGGTGGGAAAGGTTTAGAAATGAAATTCTAGGACCCAAGGCTGGGTTTGAGGACATTGTCGGTCAGATGCAAAAAAAAACCCCGTTATTTAAATTAATAATAAGTTATTTAATTATGCAAGTGAAGATGAAGGGGTCAAATTAATTGAGTAGCACTGATGCCGGGACTGAACCCAGGTCCCTGGTACTGTGAGACAGTGTCTCTGCAGGCTCCACCACCCACTCTGGCAAACTTCGGCTTCTACCTGACCCCTCGGTTACATCGATTGGACGCGCCACCAATCCATGGCATCGAATACTGTCCGTGTGGTGAACAAGTTCCTGTTTTGCAGGCGCCCTTAAGTCGATTTTCTCCATTACGTTGGGAAATGAATCGATGTGGTAATTGTATCTCCACACGAATGTAACGAATGGCAGCAATAGCACATCAGACTTAAAACAAAGTACTTAAAGTGGAGAGAGTAAATTAGTTTCCTTCGTAGGAACAAATGTATGCATCTTCATTGGACTAGAGAATTTAATAATATTATGGGAGCTTGATCACATATAAATAGGATGTTCTTAATCTGGAGATGGCCTGTAATAAACAGCAGGAGTTTAAAAACTGTTTAAAGAGCATCTCTGGATGCACAACACATCGAACCTTGAAGTTACAGCAGCAGAAGACCATGAACATTCACTCAGTGACCACATTATCAGGTACAGGAGGTAATTTTATGTATTACACTGTACACCTGCCGCTAAAAACAAACTAATTTCGTGACATTTGTGAGTGATGATAAACCCTGATTTTGATCTGGGTCTCCACTGTGGACTGAGAGTGGGAAGAGGATGGGGAGAGGGGAATCATGGTTGGGGGGAAAAGGGGAAGGAGTGAGAAGCACCAGAGAGACATTCTGTAATGATCAATAAACCAATTGTTTGGAATCAAGTGACCTTGCCTGAGGGCTGGCTGTATCTGCACCCTCACCACCTCCAACACGCAGCCTCTCATGCCCGCCTCATCAGTCAATGTGATTACACCTGGCCTACCTATGCCCCCTGTGTCACTGCCCCATCGCTCTCAATCCTGCAGTCTTTCAAAAAAAGTATCTGCCCCCATTTCAAATATAAATGACCCCCACAGCTCTGGGGCAGAGAATTCCAGAAGTTTGCAAGAGAAGAGATTCACTACCCTCTATAAGCATACTGAACTCCAGCCCCCTTCACAAGAAATGCTGTTATATCACCTGCCTTATGACAGCGGCCTGCTGTATTTTTAGTGTTTTCCTCAGCAGGCCTACTTGTTATAAGCCAATGCACTGTGTCTTTGTTTAGAAAGCACGAAGGATGTGATTTCCTTAAGTGTAATGTTATGTTTTGTAACTCCAAAACATTAAAAACTAATTGAAGAGAAAGCCAGGGAGACAGGTGCGTGAGCCTAATTTCACGATGTGGTGGCGTAATAATACTAATAATGCATCACGTAAGCAACAAAGAATGCTTAATCAAACAACATATTCACAGTATTACTGAAATATTAAATACACTACAGGTAGGGGCAGCACGGTAGTGTAATGGCCAGTGTTTGGTTTCAGGGTGGCAGCTGTAAGATCAGGGTTCAGTTTCCACCACCGTCTGTAAGGAGTCTGCATGTCCTCTCTGCCTGTGGCTGTGTGGAGAGCGTACGTGCACGTTGAAATGTATTGTTTGCGTGAACAATCGGTGCAATGGAGGTGAGATATGCTGGGGGAAGCCTGTGAGGTCAAATGCTTCAGGTGTCCACGTACTGTAGGATGCCCACAAGTTACTAGCCCGAACCCGTATGTATTTGGAACGTGGGAGGAAGCCCGAACACCCAGAGGAAATCCACTTGGTCACTGAGAGAGCGTGCAAACTCCTCACAGGCAGCAGCGGGAGTTGAACCCTGATCTCTGTAAAGCATGGTACTGCCCAGTACTAACCCAGTTACCGATCACTAGTCTCGTAACGTAACCATTCCTCCTCTGGCCTTGCCTTTCCTAATCTTCATAACCTTCAACGTCCCGTGCGATCTCACCACCATCTGTACCGTGTCAGAGCAGGTGTGAGAAGGTGGCAAGTGTGCGTGTAACTGATCAATCCTGCAATGAATTGATCGGGGCCCCTCTGCGTGAGAGGCTCACTCTTTTGGGCGCAGGCTTTCGAGTGCACGCGTGTGTTTCCCCTTTCGGCAGATGCGGTTCGTAGCTCTCACGCTGTAAGTTTCCCAGCGTGTACTGTTGCTGACATAACTCGGTAAAATCCTTTAATCACACTACTCCATAGTCTTTGATCCACCATTTCAAAGCATCCTCCAATTCCTGACGAAGGGTCTCAGCCCGAAACGTCGACAGTGCTTCTCCTTATCGATGCTGCCTGGCCAGCTGTGTTCCACCAGCATTTTGTGCGTGTTGTTGTTTGAATTTCCAGCATCTGCAGATTTCCTCGTGTTTGCTCCAATTCCAGCTTCTTGAGGAACGCCAGTTTTAATAAATCTATGTATCTGGAAGTGGCTACGCAGGCTGACAGGGTGGTTAAGAAGGCAAATGGCATTGCTCGGCTTTATTAGTCAGAACACTGAGTTCAAAACCTCAGGAAGTTGCATTGCTGCTTATAAAACTCTAGTTAGACCGCGTCTGAAGTATTGTGTATAGTTCTGGTCACCCCATGAAAGAAAGGATGTGGTAGCTTTGGAGAGGGCAAAGAAGAGGTTTATCAGGGTGCAGTCTGGATTAGGGGGCACACGCTATAACAAGAAGTCGGACAAACGTGGGGTAAGTAGTCAGAGAGCGGGGGCTGAGGGGAAATCTGATAGAGGTTTATAAGATTATGAGAGGCACAGATTGAGTAGAAAGACGTATTTTTCCTCAGGGTTGAAATGTCTGATGCCAGATTGCATGCATTTAAGGCAAGAAGGGTTAAATTCAAAGGAGATGTGAGGGCCAAGTTTATTTTACGCAGAGAGTAGTGAGGTCCTGGAACACATGGTCTGTGGTGATGGTTGAGGCAGATACAGCAGAGACATTTAGTTCTTTAAGGATGTTATAGTCGGGGTGATGATGGGGATAAGCTCCCACTACCTATTAAACGCTCCCAATGGCGTGCACCTCAAATGGCCTCTGACAACTGAGTCCAGCTCCTGGCCTTCATGAGTGGCTTAGCTACTAAGAGTGGAACAGTTTCTACTGACAGGAGAAGGGGCAAAGGTGGGTTACTGGTGCCTTAAAAGTAGTTGCTTTGGGCAGATGGAGCTCGTCAGCCCTGGTTGGCAGCTCATCTCGCAGGAAAACTCTGAACTCAAACCTCCACTGTCTTGCTCACGGGGAAGGCTTCAGGAGTAAATCCCGAGGGATAAATCCAAAGCCGGAGTCCCTAAGGCAGTCCTACATTGAGCTCAACACTGACTGACAACTCCCGTGACACTGCTGGTGTCGAACTGTATCAGTCTCTGCCGTTCCTTCAGACACATGGAGGGGGGAGTTTGCCCAGCTTGTTCTCCATTTGGTACTGCCCAGGCACGCGTATCCAGACAGCTAGGATGCAGTATCCATGGTTCACCCTGACCAGGATCAGAATCAGGTTTATTATCACCGGCATGTGACGTGAAATTCGTTAACTTAGCAACAGCAGTTCAATGCAGTACATAATCTAGCAGAGAGAGGAAATAAAATAATAATAAATAAAATAAAACATAATAAATCAACAAGTAAATCAATTACATATATTGAATAGGTTATTTAAAAATGTGCAAAAACAGAAATACTGTATATTTTTTTTAAATGTGAGGTAGTGTCCAAAGATTCAATGTCCATTTAGGAATCAGATGGCCGAGGGGAAGAAGCTGTTCCTGAATCACTGAGTGTGTGCCTTCAGGCTTCTGTACCTCCTACCTGATGGTAACAGTGAGAAAAGGGCATGCCCCGGGTGCTGGAGGTCCTTAATAATGGACGCTGCCTTTCTGAGACACCGCTCCCTAGAGTTGTCCTGGGTACTTTGTAGGCTGGTACCCAAGATGGAGATTTACAACGTTCACTAGAAGGAGTCCTCACTCGATAGGCACAGGAATGTGAAGGAAATGGAGGGATATAGACATATTGTAGGCAGAAGGGATTAGTTTAGTTGGCCGTTTGAATCTTAATTTAACTGGTTCGGTACAACATTCTGGGCCGAAGGCCTGTTCCTGTGATGAGCTACTCTATGTCTGTGTTTGATGTTCTATTTCTAAAGGTCTTGCCTGAACTTTAAAATTGTCTTCTTGCTTCCTTAAGAAGAAATGTTAATTTTCCTACTCAGGATTCATCTCCCTGACCCAGTATTCTAACATCTGTTGTAATGCTTGCCTGTGCAGTTCAAATCTCAGGTTCCCTTTGATGATCTGCTGAAGGTATTGCCAAGGGATACAATGCTCGGGGAAGATGGAGTGGTAAATAGCTGGTGGGACCTACATATTGTGGCTGTACGGGAGATTATAAAATCATACGATGAAACATTCTGCTTCAGAAGATGTGAAAAGGGCAAAGTTAACAGCAGGAATATGTTCCAGCACAGTGAGCTGGCCTGAGATGAAAGGTGAGTTATTTTTCTGCATAGATAAAAAGAGTTTCTGAAACAGTAGGTTATTTTAGTGAGAAGCACCCATTCAAATCTAAGCTAAAAGTAACAAAAGACTCCATGAAATTTCCGGAGTTTAAACTACCCAAGTGCTTGTTGTTGCTGGGAACTCACTGGGAGGTTCCCTGTGGAAAAAGGCTTATTTACAATCCCTGTTCCATTACAATATCGACGCGGATTAGGGGCAATACCTCCCTCATCGTCCGGTGAGGTGCAGATACTAACAGACGGGATGAGGACAAGGTTAGCAACCAAGGATCAACTTTATTCACCAGCTACGTTCACATGTATTTGGAATTTGTTGTGGTGTGTTGGTGGAACATGCAACAAAAAAACATTCAACAATCATACAGAATAAAGAATTATACAGTATAAAGATAAAGTTAGAGGTTAAACTATGGATATGGAATAAAATGTACATCAATATGCAAATGCCAGCATGTATTTACAATGCAAACAGCATTAATAAGTGTTTACAGTGCAGCGACTGAGGGAATAGATAGAGGGGAGTGAGACGGACTAACTGGAATGTTGCTCAGATTAATTCCCTGGCTGAAGAAACTTTTATGATGGTGTAAATTTTTGTTTTAATAGCCCTATTGTGCTTTCCAGAAGGGAGTTGCAGGATGGGCAGTGTCCACAATGATTCTTCCTGCCCATTTCTTTGTCCTGGACACATATAGGTCCAGCAGTGTTGGTAGACTGTAGCCAGTGGTATTTTCAGCTGGCCTGATAGCTTCTTGTAGTCTTTGTATATTGTGAGAGGATGCTGCAGCAGACCAGATGGTATGGGGAGAGGTGAGGATGCTCTCTATGATGGCGGTGTAGAATTGCATCAGAATGCTCTGGGGAAGGTGGAATTTTACCAATCGCCGCACATTCTGAGAGTGATTTTACCAACTGGCGCACGTTCCAAGGGTGATTTTACCAACTACCGCACGTTCTGAGGGTGATTTTACCAACTACCGCACGTTCCAAGGGTGATTTTACCAACTACCGCACGTTCTGAGGGTGATTTTACCAACTACCGCACGTTCCGAGGGTGAATTTACCGACTACCGCACATTCTGAGGGTGATTTTACCAACTACCGCACGTTCCGAGGGTGATTTTACCGACTACCGCACATTCTGAGGGTGATTTTACCAACTACCGCACGTTCCGAGGGTGATTTTACCGACTACCGCACATTCTGAGGGTGATTTTACCAACTGCCACACATTCTGAGAGTGATTTTACCAACTACCGCACGTTCCAAGGGTGATTTTACCAACTACCGCACGTTCTGAGGGTGATTTTACCAACTACCGCACATTCTGAGGGTGATTTTACCAACTGCCACACATTCTGAGAGTGATTTTACCAACTACCGCACGTTCCGAGGGTGATTTTACCGACTACCGCACATTCTGAGGGTGATTTTACCAACTACCGCACGTTCCGAGGGTGATTTTACCGACTACCACACGTTCTGAGGGTGATTTTACCAACTGCCACACATTCTGAGGGTGATTTTACCAACTGCCACACGTTCCGAGGGTGAATTTACCGACTACCGCACATTCCAAGGGTGATTTTACCGACTACCGCACGTTCTGAGGGTGATTTTACCAACTACCGCACGTTCCGAGGGCGAATTTACCGACTGCTGCACGTTCCGAGGGTGATTTTACCAACTACCGCACGTTCCGAGGGTGATTTTACCAACTACCGCACGTTCCGAGGGTGATTTTACCAACTGCCCCACGTTCTGAGGGTGATTTTACCAACTACCGCACGTTCCGAGGGTGAATTTACCGACTGCCGCACGTTCTGAGAGTGAATTCACCAACTGCCACACGTTCCGAGGGTGAATTTACCGACTGCCGTATGTTCCGAGGGTGATTTTACCAACTGCCACACGTTCTGAGAGTGAATTTACCAACTGCCACACGTTCCGAGAGTGAATTTATCAACTGCCACACGTTCCGAGGGTGAATTTACCGACTACCGCACGTTCCGAGAGTGAATTTACCAACTGCCACACGTTCTGAGAGTGAATTTACCAACTGCCACACGTTCCGAGAGTGAATTTATCAACTGCCACACGTTCTGAGAGTGAATTTACCAACTGCCACACGTTCCGAGAGTGAATTTATCAACTGCCACACGTTCCGAGAGTGAATTTACCAACTGCCACACGTTCCGAGAGTGAATTTATCAACTGCCCCACGTTCCGAGGGTGATTTTACCAACTACCGCACGTTCCGAGGGTGATTTTACCAACTACCGCACGTTCCGAGGGTGATTTTACCAACTGCCCCACGTTCTGAGGGTGATTTTACCAACTACCGCACGTTCCGAGGGTGAATTTACCGACTGCCGCACGTTCTGAGAGTGAATTCACCAACTGCCACACGTTCCGAGGGTGAATTTACCGACTGCCGTATGTTCCGAGGGTGATTTTACCAACTGCCACACGTTCTGAGAGTGAATTTACCAACTGCCACACGTTCCGAGAGTGAATTTATCAACTGCCACACGTTCCGAGGGTGAATTTACCGACTACCGCACGTTCCGAGGGTGATTTTACCAACTACCACACGTTCCGAGGGTGATTTTACCAACTACCACACGTTCTGAGGGTGATTTTACCAACTGCCGCATATTCTGAGGGTTATTTTACTAACTGAGAGTAATTTTACAACTGAGGCAGTGTCATCCTCTGCTGCAGAAGTATTGAGAAGCCGTGGTCTGTCCCTGAAGAAAGACCTCCCAGAGAGGATTTACTCCACAAGGGAGAAGACTGAGCAAACAGGGTAACAGTGATAAATCACTCTCATCCAGGCTCAGTTGGACAGGGTTCTGGTTTATATATTTTGGCAAAGTTTTCATTGTACAAGAAATTTAGATGATTTTAATGCAAAATTAAATATTTAAAAATGCAATTTGTTTGTTTGTGTTTCTATTTTCCTATCAGATTCTTGAACAGACCTCTGAAGGCTAAAGATTAATTCTTCATATCCCAGTCTATCGCACCGAGGCTCAGGCAGTTTATTTGTTTACCAGCATTACTCTTCATCTCCAATTGCAGTTCTCTTTTCTACATTCTCTTTGCTTTTTCCTGTCTCAATGTAATTCTGTGTGGATTGATCTATTTGGATGGCACATAAAAAAATCCTTTACACTCTTTCTCAATCCATCTAACAATAATAAACCAGTTCCAATACAGATTCCATAAAACCATAAGACAATATAGGAGCAGAATTAGGCCATTCAGCCCATCAAATCTGCTCCAGCATCCCATCATGGCTGATTTATTATTTCTCTCAGCTTCAATCTCCTGCCTTCTCCCCATAAGCTTTGAGGTCCTGACTAGTCAAGGACCTATTTTAAATATACTCAATGATTTAGCCTCCACAGCCATCTTTGGAAATGAATTCCACAATAATTCTTCCTCACCTCTGTTCTAAAGGGGCGGCTATAATGCTTTGTAGCTTTGAGACATTAAATCAATTCAAGGAATACACAGCAGTCCAAAAGCGTCTTTACTTCAAAGTGAAGCGTACATATCGGGCGGTAACACCGTGACGTATGCTATCCACGTATTTATGCATATAACCCATCATGAATTATTTAAATGAACAAGAATGCTTAATCAAGATTACTCAAATATTATGAAATATTAAATAGCAAACAATAGCTTTTAGTTCTGAGGCTGTGCCCTCTGGTCACAAGTTCTCCCACTATTGGAAACATCTTCTCTGGGCCTTTCTATATAGAAACATAGAAAATAGGTGCAGGAGTAGGCCATTCGGCCCTTTGAGCCTGCACCGCCATTCAGTATGATCATGGCTGATCATCCAACTCAGAACCCCTGTACCTGCTTTCTCTCCATACCCCCTGATCCCTTTAGCCACAAGGGCCATATCTAACTTCCTCTTAAATCTAGCCAATGAACCGGCCTCAACTGTTTCCTGTGGCAGAGAATTCCACAGATTCACCACTCTCTGTGTGAAGAAGTTTTTCCTATATTAAATAGGTTTCAATGCGATCCCACCTCATTCTTCTAAACTCCAGCGAGTGCAGGCCCGGAGTCATCAAACGCTCCTTTTAGTTACAAATGATGTGATGTGCCTGTGATTCGGTTGTGATTCAGTAACTTTTTCATTGCATCAGCACACTCAGGCACTCGTGCAAGTGACGATTGACTCTACTTTGATCGGTCAGATCTCTTTTAGCTGCTTCAGGGAGGGACAAATATTCATCATCATCGTCAGCATTATGTGCCGTGTCGTATGACGCAGGTCTTCACGGTCTCATGACCATGATTGTTGTTGGCAAACTTTTCTGCGCAAGTGGTTTGCCACTGCCTCCTTCTGATCAGAGTCATTCGGATCTCTTTCAGATACGTTCATCGAGGGTCGAGTATTAGCCGGGTTAAAATACTCTGCCCACTTCAAAATACTGACATGAGAACTTCTACATCTCCTAAATGGGGCAATGTGGTAGCCTAGTGTTAAGTGCAAACGCTTTAAAGCACAGGCTGTTAGATCAGGGTGCAATTCCTGCTGTGGTCTGCAAAGAGTTAATATGTTCTTCCCACGACAGTGTGTGGGTTTCCTCTGGGTGCTCTGGTTTCCTCCCATATCCCACTCACGTACAGGTTAGGGTTAGTGGGTTGCTGGGGTACTAGTTTGGCTCTGGTAGCTTGGTGACACCTGTAGGTTGCAAAGCACAATCCTCGCTGATTCGATGTGACACAAATAACGCATTTCACTCTGTTTTATGTGTTGACGTAGGTAACACCCTGGTGAAGAATTTACTGCTAATGTTGTAGGGCATTTCATGTAATGGTTTTTCTTTAGAATCTCTGTGTTCTGCTAGCAGTGTTTGGATTAACATTAAAATAAGGATGCTTAGGAATGTTGTGTCATCCAATCAGGAGAGTGGAACTGGGAGAAGGTTCTAGAGAATGCTGGGGGGAGAGGTTTTTGTGATGGACACGGAGGGAAGTTGAGGTCTTTTTCGGCGGGAGATGGGGAGAGAAGGAGCTCGAGAGAATTGGCCGTAAGATTCAATCTGATGGGAATGCGCTACCCAATGGAGCACAGGAGGGGAAATTCTACCGGGGATCGGTGAACAGGAGTTGGTGCCATGAGTCCATTGGACACATCAGCTTTTGGATGATTTGAGCTCCACCTGTGCACATTTGAATGTTTAATAATAATGGGCGATATTTGGTTTCTTTTCTTTAATAACTCTTTGGTTAAGTTAACGTTCATAAAGTTACTCTCTTTATGATTGTATGCAGTGTACGGTCTGTTGTTTCTTGTGGATGAGCAATTGCAGAGGGGCAGTAAATCACACATACCGGGGTTTGGGTGGGCGAGAATCCCAACCCCACGGGTTTGGTGGGACCCAGTTAGGTCTACCCCAGACGTATGGAGTCTGAGGAAGGTGGTTTTCTCACTGCTGGGTTCAGTGGCTGTCAGCGGGGGGCTAACGGGCTGCACCTATAGAGATGCCCAGTAAAAAGGGGCTTCTTGTGTATGTGATAAATAAAAACAATTTTTAAAAGAGCAGATGGGGCTTCGGTTTATGTCCTTAGTCAAAAAAAATGTGATGTTATGATTTTGCATCTGATCATATACCTGTGTCCTGCACTGCACTCTCTCTGTGGAAGTCACACTTTACTCTGAATTGTTGTTTTACCATCTATCACTGCGTAACGATCGGATCTGTACGAACAGTGTGCAAGACAAGCTTTTCACTGTATCTCCTGTGACAATAATCAACCAATTCCGATTCCAAGTGGTTCACATCACAGTAAATCAGTCCCTCTGTGCTGTGTTGGATTGTCAGGCTATATCTTGACGCTCAAGGCCTGGCGCAGCAGAAAGAGAGATACAAGTTGAGCCATGTTTAACATGTGCGTGCAATATCAAACAGCTGATAACATGTAATCCACAAGAGATTCGGATTCTCCAGATGCTGGAAATCTTAAGCAACAGACACAAAATAGCATAGCAGTTAGCACTGTGCTGGTGAAGCTCAGCGCTGGTATTGAAATTCCATTCCAGAGGAGTCTGTACCTTCCTCCCCATAGTGGAGTGGGTTTCCTCCTGCAGTCCAAAGATGTACTGGCTAGTAGGTTAATTGGTCATTGTAATTCATCTTGTGAATTAGCTAGGGTTAAGTGGGGCTGTTCCACAATTTATCTCTAAATGACTGACTGACTAATCAGCTAACTAACTAGATAGAGAGATGAACATTGGAGGAACTCATTAAATCAGGCACCACCTATAGAGAGGAATAAACAGTCAACGTTTCGAGCCAAGACTGTCCACCAGGAGTAGAAAGAAGGGGGAAGAAGCCAGAATAAGAAGTTGGGGAGAGGGAGGAATTCGAGCTGGCAGCTGATAGATGAGATCAAATGAGGGGGGAGGTGGGTGGGTGGGGGGGATGAAACAAGGAGCTGGGAGGTGACAGGTGGAAGGGGTAGAGGGCTGAAGAAGAAGGGATTTGATTAGACGGTTCGGTGGACTGTGGAAGCAAAGGAAGGAGGAGGGGCGCTCGCTGGGGGAGGTGATGGGCAGGTGTGGAGAAGGGAAGGGGTGTGAGGGCTGCCAGAATGGGGAATGAAAAAGGACAGCAGGGAAAGGGTGAAATTACTGAAATTTGGAGAAATAGATGTTCAAATTGTAAAATGTTAAATCCAGTCAGTTAATAGAACCATAGAGAAATACAGTACAGAAATAGGCCCTTCAGCCCATCTATTCCATGCTGAACCATTTAGGATGTCTATTCCCATTGACCTGCACCGGGATCTTAGCCCTCCATACCCCTACCATCCATGTACACGTTGAAATCGAGCTTGCGTGCACCACTTAAGTTGGCAGCTCGTTCCACACTCTCACCACCCTCTGAGTGAAGAAGTTTTCCCCTTATACTTCTCACCTTTCACCCTTAACCCATGACCTCTCATTATAGCCCCACTCAACCCCAGTGGGAGCAGCCTGCCTGTAATTACCTACCTATACCCCCTGATAATTTAGTATACCTCTAAGAGGGGTACAGATAGGGCAAATGCAAGCAGGCTTTAATGTGCATGTCCTCTACATATTTGTCTTGGTCATAGGATGATGGAGCCTAATGCTATTGACGCTTTAGAAGGGGCAGTGTATAATAGAAGGGCGCCAATAGTGTAGTGGTTAGCATGACACTATTTCAGCTTGGGATATATACATAAATAAATAATCTGTGCTCCTTGTACAATGCTTTGCTACAGATCAAATCATTCCTTCACGTCTGCTTCTCATGCCGGCTAATAAATTTCAACATTAAGCTAAAAAAATGCTCGACACAGTATTCACTTACTGCATGTGAAATGTGACATGTTGTTTTCTGTTCAGGTAAATGAGAAGAACCAAAATAGCAGCTTTAATTACCACCAGTAAACCTTGGCACAGAATTATTTGCGTTGGGAAGCAAAATGCAGCTTTAACTAACACCCCAGCATGTGAAATCCCCTCCTATCCACTAATTAAACAGGCGAAGGGATGTAAACTGCCCCTGTTCACACATTTGTCAAACACCTTCACTATTAGCTGCCATCACTTAGAAGTGATTAAGTTTAATGGGTAATCGCTACTTAAGTAAGTGTGAACTGCTTGCTCAACACCATCTCCTGCCCAAAATATTTACATATAAATGACACCACTATTCCCAAATAGAATGGGAATCATTGTGTAATCCCAAATCAACAAACCCTCGAGAACGTACCAGAACACAAAAAGAGAGGTTCTGCGGATGCAACACACACAAACACACACACGCACACACACACACACACACAAACACACACACGCACGCACACACACACACACACACACGCACGCACGCACGCACACTCACTCACTCACTCACTCACTCACTCACTCACTCGTTCACTCACACTCTGCTGGAGGAACTCTTGCAAGTCAGGCAGCATCCGTGGAGAGGAATAAACAGTTGATGTTTTGGGCTGAGGCCCACAAGACAAAGGAGCAGATTTAGGCCATTTGGCCTACTGAGTCTTCTCTACAATTCCATTATGGCTGATTTATTTCCTCCTGCCTTCTCCCCGTAACCTTTAATGCCCTGACTAATCAAGAATTTATTCTCTGCTTTAAATATCCCCAATGACTCGGCCTCCATGGCTGCCCGTGGTAATGAATTCCACAGATTCTCCACCCTCTGGCTAAAGAAAATCCTCTCATCTATATTCTTAAAGGACATACTGGTATTCTGAGGCTGTGCCCTCTGGTCCTAGACTCCCCCCACTATAGGAAACATCCTCTCCACGTCCACTCTTTCAACAGATTTAAATTTATGATTTGACCCTGTTCTGATGTAGAATTAACTAAAGGTGAAAATAAATGGCAGTAGCTTTCTCTAGTACAAACTCATTAAATTTTCCAAAAAAAATCACAGTGGGTCAAGGGTATTTATATTCAGTATCCACTTTATTAGCTACACCCATCTCCTGCTCATTAATGCAAATATCTTGTGGCAGCAACTCTGCATAAAACCATGCACACATGGTCAAGAGGCTCAGATTTAATAGAGGTGTGGGGGGTGTGAAGAGTGGTAGACATTTGGAGCAAGCTGCTAAAGGAATGGTTTACTGTATGTGGGTGGAATGATAGTGTACAGTTAGAGCAGTGGCTTTACAGTACCAGTGATTGGGGTTCGATTCCCGTCACTGTCTGTAAGAGGGTTTTTACGCTCTCCCCGTGACCACGTGAGTTTCCTCTGGGTGCTCCTGTTGCCTCCCACATTCAAACCGTACGTTCAGGGTCAGTGAGCTGTGCACATGCTCTGTTAGTGTCGGGAGCCTGGCGATGCTTGCGGGCTACCCCCAGCGTTTCACAAAAAGTCATGCATTTCACTGTATGTTTCGATGTACATGTGACAAATAAAGTTAATCTTTAGGAGGTGGTAGAGCTGGGTATAATTACAACATTTAAAAGGCTATTGTCCAGATATATGGATAGGAAGGGTTAAGATCCTCACTGCTATGCTGTGAGCTATTTAACCATATAACAATTGCAGCACGGAAACAGGCCATCTCAGCCTTTCTAGTCTATGCCGGATCCTTACTCTCACCTAGTCCCTCCGACCCGCACTCAGCCCATAACCCTCCATTCCTTTCCTGTCCATGTACCTGTCCAATTTTTTTTTTAAATGACAATATCGAACCTGCCTCTACCACTTCTACTGGAAGCTCGTTCCACACAGCTACCACTCTCTGAGTAAAGAAGTTCCCCCTCGGGATACCCCTAAACTTTTGCCCCTAAACTCTCAACTCAAGTCCTCTTGTTTGAATCTCCCCCACTCTCAATGGAAAAAGCCTATCCACGTCAACTCTATCTATCTGCTTCATAATTTTAAATACCTTTAACAAGTCCCCCCTCAACTTTCTACGCTCCAAAGAATAAAGACCTAACTTGTTCAACCTTTCTCTGTAACTTAGGTGCTGAAACCCAGGTAACATTCTAGTAAGTCTCCTCTGTACTCCCTCTACTTTGTTGACCTCTTTCCTATAATTCGGTGACCAGAACTGTACACAATAAAATTTCATTTTAGTAGTTTTCTATAAAGGCAGCGAGTCCTGCTGGTGAAATGTTTTTGTTTCGGCTAAAGGTGAGGAGACATGTTGTTCAACTTAGGAACGCTGTGTCAGCCAGTTGGGATGGTGGGATCGAGGGAAGGTTCTAGAGAGCTGTGGGGAAGAGTTTTCTGAAGGGCAGTAGTCAGGTTGGCAGGACCTGTGGAGCAGGGCACAAGGGAAGACGCGGCAGAGAGTCCCCGTTGCACAAAGTGCTTTTTGTGGATGAATGGCTCCAAGTAGGGGGGGCCAGTGCTGCTGAGAGAGAGCAGTTCAGAATGTGGCGGGTGCTTTCCAACAGACACGGGCCCAGCGCGTGAGTAAAGAGACACAGCTGCCACTATCCCAGTTTGAGCTCCAATGTTATGCGCACGTTGGACCGGTTTATCTGAAATGGGCCCTTCTATTTTTTTTCTTTTCCTGTAACTGTTTGTTAAATTTGAAAATTTGCTAAGTATGCTTTCTTTATAATTTTACACGGTGTATGATTTCTCGCCAGCTGATGATTGTGTATGGGCAGTATTTACAAAGCATTCACTCAAGTCGAGATTCCTTTAACCAGACATCAGAACGTTCCTGTTTGGTTGAACCCCAAATCATACCGACCCTCGACAATATATTGTTTATGAAAGGTGGCCCTCTCACCTCTGGGTCACGTGGCTGTTAACAGAGTTAGCTAACGAGGCAAGTCTGTATATGAGCCCAGTGAGAGGGTTACGTACACACAGTAGTGCGATTATTAGACTCGAACATGATGTCTTCGTAAGGGTTGGTCTATTGGCGGGTCCTCGGGTGGCCAAACCAGGATCACACATCCTGGAGGATTCCCTTAATGAATTGTGAGACTGAATGCGTGGACAGCCACCACATGGTCGGGGTCAGGGTCCAGTGGCACGGAATGCAAGATGACGGGAAACCGTTCACTGCTGCAGCCTTCCTCCACCTTCACCGCCATTGTGATGTGTCGTCGTCTTCCGCCGGCTCCACTGTTGGGCTTTTGATGAAGGGACCTTTGTCTAGAACCTTCCCAGCACCGGTGACCCTTGTGGGTTTGGAGGCTTGTCTCCAAATGACCGAGTGAGTTACGTTGGCTGGAGTCAGGGCTGTGAGCGTTGATTCTTGGCAGGGTCATCCATGCCTAACAGGTCAAAGGGCAGCGGACAGACTAGGGGCGATACACCAGTCCTTCGAGTTCGGGAGTTCAGCTCAGGACTGGTACCCCGGCCGGTCAAAAAACAGAATTGTTACGAAACAGCAGTGAAGATGGAGATCTTTCATTGCTGCCCGAAGTGCCAGAGGTGTAACGGGCAGTTAGTAAGTATATATTGGGGGAGGGGGCTTGGTAGCATAGTGGTTAGCACAACGCTTTGCAGTACGGGCAACGTGGGTTCAGTTCCTGCCCACGACTGTCGGCGTCCTCCACATTCTCCGGTTTCCTCCCCCAGAGACATACCAGTCGGTAGATCAGCTGGTCATTGCAAATTGTCCTGTGATTAGGCTAAGATTAAATTGGGAGCTTCTGGGCAGTGTGGCCTGAAAGCCCGGAATCCGCTCTGTATATCAATTAAAAAATACATATACAAACACATATGTATTTGACTGTGATTAATTATTCATACTTTAAGCAAGAAAGCTATAATAAAAAAACAGTAAAGATCAGTTCGTACTCTTTAAAAATGCAATCCACCATTTTAATTAATCCGTGAAGTGACATCCACAAACACTGATGATTACTGACACGGATTAGTGCTCCAGTTTGCCTGATTAGATGCCACATTTCCACAGAATTACACACAGCTGTAACAGCTGTTAGAAGACAGGGATGTATTTAGCACTGATAATAACACACCTAATCCACTCATAATTCTGTTCCAGGCTTAGCAGTTGAAAGCACCTTTCCCATTCTTCATTTCAATTGAAAACTCCGATCCACAGCACAATATGAAGGGTCTCGCCCCAAAACATCGATGGCTCCTCTGCCCCCACGGTTGGTGCCTGATCTGTTGAATTCAGTCACCTGCGGTCTGGTTTTTGTGCTAGGCGCTGGCATCTACAGTCCGTTGGTCTCCGTAGTTAGAAATGAACGTCTCTGAGCATTTGATATGCACTAAGAGACTGGGTGCAAATCTATTAACTGAGACAAATCTGAGTCTTGTTTTCAGCCATCCTGTTCAATAACATTTTCAAAGGACATCAGTTCAAAGATAAAGTTGCAAATTAGTATGCAGGAGGCGAGATCTGATGGTTGTTGAAGGTGGGGAGAGCAAAGGCCATTCGCCTTTCAAGCCTGTCTTCTTCATTGCCTTCCTCTGAAGCCCGAGTGGGGCAGAGGTCGTCGACAGCAGCTCACCGAAATCCTCTACCCTGGGCCAAAGGCTGATCGTCTCTGTGACTTCCGCTTTCACTGAACAACTTCACACGTCTGCTGGGTGAAAGTCCTTCCTCTCCCAGAGCTTCTGTGGCTCTGGGTTTGCACAGGATTGGTTTGCTGGGCCCATGCCCAACCCTCCTTCTTTCCTAGCCGGGCAAGTTTCTCAAGACTGTCCTAAGGTTCAATTTGATTAAGTATCATCTGTACCTTAATTCCACATATCTGCCTGGACTAAACCCTCAAAGCTTTGAGTGATCATTCTCACAAGCTGTGCTATGGTGTGGCTGGAGATAATCTCTGATCTCATTCACGTAGCCCAAAGACCAACAGACAGCACATAGGATATAAAACATTACAGGGCAGGAGACTAGTGTTGAAATTGCAGGAGCTCTGGCAGATATATTTAAATGTCGGTATCTACGGGTGAGGTGCCGGAGGATTGGAGGATAGCTCATGTTGTTCCATTGTTTAAAAAAGGCTCTAAAAGTCATCCGAAAACTATAGGCTGGTAAGTTTGACATCGGTAGTAGGTAAATTATGGAAGGAGTACTAAGAGATATGATCTACAGGTATTTAGATAGACAGGGACTTATTAGGGAGAGTCAACATGGCTTTGTGCATGGTAGGTCATGTTTAACAAATCTATTAGAGTTTTTCGAGGAGGTTACAAGGAAAGTGGATGAAGGGAAGGCAGTGGATGTTGTGTACATGGACTTCAGTAAGGCCCTTGACAAGGTCCCGCATGGGAGGCTAGTTAGGAAGATTCAGATGCTAGGTATACATGGTGAGGTAGTAAACTGGATTAGACATTGGCTCAATGGGAGAAGCCAGAGAGTGGTAGCAGAGGATTGCTTCTCTGAGTGGAGGCCTGTGACTAGTGGTGTGCCACAGGGATCAGTGCTGGGTCTGATGCACCATCAATAACTCACTCTGAGACGTAAGGTGAGATATCAACTTTTATTGACTGGAAGAAGGAACAAGCAGTGAGTGACCACCATACTACATCCTGGAGACTGAGAGGCCGGGCTCAGGCCTCAATTGCCTTTATATAGGGGTCTGTGGGAGGAGCCACAGGAGCAGTCAGCAGGGGGCGTGTCCAGACAGGTATATGTAGTTCACCACAGGGTCCATTGTTATTTGTCATCTATGTCAATGATCTGGATGATAATGTGGTAAATTGGATCAGTAAATTTGCTGATAATACAAAGATTCGAGATGTAGTGAACAGTGAGGAAGGTTTTCAAAACTTGCAGAGGGATTTGGACCAACTGGAAAAATGGGCTGAAAAATGGCAGATGGAGTTTAATACAGACAAGTGTGAGGTATTGCACTTTGGAAGGAAAAACTAAGGTAGAACTACAAGGTAAATGGTAGGGCACTGAGGAGCGCAGTAGAGCAGAGTGATCTGGGAATACAGATACAAAATTCCCTAAAAGTGGCGTCACAAGTAGATAGGGTTGTAAAGAGAGCTTTTGGTACATTGGCCTTTATAAATCAAAGTATTGAGTATGAACTGGAATGTTATGGTGTGGTTGTATAAGGCATTGGTGAGGCCGAATTTGGAGTATTGTGTGCAGTTTTGGTCACCAAATTCCAGGAAGGATATTAATAAAGTTGAAAGAGTGCAGAGAAGGTTTACAAGGATGTTGCCGGGACTTGAGAAACTGAGTTACAGAGAAAGGTTGAATAGGTTAGGACTTTATTCCCTGGAGCGTAGGAGAATGAGGGGAGATTTGGTAGAGGCATATAAAATTATGATGGGTATCGATAGAGTGAATGTAAGCAGGCTTTTTCCACTGAGGCTAGGGGAGAAAAAAAACCAGAGGACATGGGTTAAAGGTGAAGGGGAAAAAGTTTAAAGGGAACATTAGGGGGGGCTTCTTCACACAGAGAGTGGTGGGAGTGTGGAATGAGCTGCCAGATGAAGTGGTAAATGCGGGTTCATTTTTAACATTTAAGAAAAGCTTGGACAGGCATATGAATGAGAGGGGTATGGAGAGATATGGTCCAGGTGCAGGTCAGTGGGACGAGGCAGAAAAATGGTTCAGCACAGCCAAGAAGGGCCAAAAGGCCTGTTTCTGTGCTGTAATGTTCTATGGTTCTATGGCAGTACAGGCTTGTTCCAAACCTTTAAGCTGCTCTAAGATCAATCTAAACCATCCTTCATGTATAGCCCTCAATTTTGCTATCATCTGTGTGCCTGTCAGAATCAGATTCAGGTTTAATATCACTGACATATGTTGTGGAATTTGTTAAATTTTCAGTAGCAATACAATAAAATACATGATAAATAAACATAGAGAAAAAACTGAATTACAGTAAGTATTTATGTTTATTAAATAGTTCAGTTAAAATAGGGGGGACAAAAACCCACAGAAATAAAAAAGTAGCAGTTCACAGGTTCAAAGTCCATTTAGGAATCGGATGGCAGAGGGGAAGAAGCTGTTCCTGAATTGTTGAGTGTGTGTCTTCAGGCTCCTGTACCTCCTCCCTGACGGCAGAGGGGAAGAAGCTGTTCCTGAATCGCTGAGTGTGTGTCTTCAGGCTCCTGTACCTCCTCCCTGATGGCAGAGGGGAAGAAGCTGTTCCTGAATCGCTGAGTGTGTGTCTTCAGGCTCCTGTACCCCCTCGCTGATGGCAGAGGGGAAGAAGTTGTTCCTGAATCGCTGAGTGTGTGTCTTCAGGCTCCTGTACCTCCTCCCTGATGGCAGAGGGGAAGAAGCTGTTCCTGAATCGCTGAGTGTGTGTCTTCTGGTTTTTGTACCTCCTTCCTGACAGTAACAATGAAGAGGGCCTGTCTAAGAGTTTCTTAATTACCCCTAATGTATCTGCCTCCACCACCACCCCTGGCAGGGTGCTTCCATGCACCCACTGCCTCTGTGTTGAAAAAAAACAGCTCTGACATCCAGCGTTTCCTCTCAGACGAGCGCGTCTGCGTGCACACAGGAATTTAAATTATGCCCCAAAGGTTGTCACCCTCTACCTCGTTGGCATGTTAAGTGTATTTCATGATCGTACACAATCGCATTTCCTTTTCCG
Source organism: Hypanus sabinus (assembly GCF_030144855.1). Classification (NCBI taxonomy): domain Eukaryota; kingdom Metazoa; phylum Chordata; class Chondrichthyes; order Myliobatiformes; family Dasyatidae; genus Hypanus; species Hypanus sabinus. The sequence continues at coordinate 172,818,609 of NC_082711.1, forward strand.
GTTTGCGACAACGTTGAGCTTGTGATGATTTGCCTGCTGCTTTTAGAACTGGCTTATTTACTGTGTATTGCTTTTATTGAAGAAATTACCTAGTGCGCGCACGGTGTTGTCACTGGGCAAAAAGTTGCAGCTCACAAGATTTTTGCACACACCAGTCATTACAAATTAGAGGAAACATTGGTGGCATCCCCACTATACTTTCCACCAATCACCCTCAGATTATCCGTTTCTGTCCTGGGTAAAAGTTTTTTGGCTATCCACTTGATCTACGCCTTTTATCATCTTGTACCAGTTTATCAAGTCCCCTCTCATCCTCCTTCGCTCCAAAGAGAAAAGACCTAGCTCGCTTTCAGGAATCTTGCTCTGTAATCCAAGCAGCATCCCTATCAACTTGTGTGGCTACTTTGAGAGATCTCTGATTGGGGACCGCAAGATCCTCCTCACTGCAAACAAGCTTGCCATTAACCCGGTGCGTTGTTCCTCTCCGCACCTTGTGGTGAATCAGGCGGCAACATCACTGTTTCTCTAGCACTTGTCTGTCTTTTACGAAGCCCAGTTGCCAGCATGACGCTCAACCCAGCACAGATGGGAAGCATGCAAGGAGCCGGCCGGATTCGAACCTGGGACCACTCGACTCAAGGTCCTGTGCGGATGCCACTACACCACCAGCTGGCTCGATAAACCTGTACTCTGGCTTCAAATTCGATCTTCCAAAAGGAATCACTTCACATTTTTCTGGGTTGAACTGCATCTGCCATTACCCTGCCCAGCTCTGCATGCAGTCAATGTCCCATTGTAACCTACAACAACCCTCTAAACTATTCACAGGCATCGATAAATTGGTAATTTTGTTTATTATTGTTACATGTATCAAGGTACAGTGAAAATTTTGTCTTTACGACAAATCAATGAAATGCATAAAATTACTACAGTACTCTGCATGAGTCTTAGGCATGCTGGCTGTATGGACTTTCACACAGTACTGTACATCAAAACATGCAGTGAAATATGTTGTTTGTTTCAACACCCAAGGGTGCGCTGGGGGCAACCCATAAGTGTTGCCTCACATTCTGGCTCCAAAGTAACATGCCCACAATGCTCATTAAAATCACACAGAGCACAACAAGCAACAAAACAACAACAGCAAAGCAAGCCCCTTTCCTCCCTGCCACATAGCCCGCCGTCCGACCCAAGGGCAGGCCTCCGGGCCTGCAGCGTCCAGGGGACTCGCGGGGTCACAGCCAGCGTGCCTCCAACTTCCCCAGTAGGCTCCCAGACTCATAGATCCACGGCCTCTTCCATCCGCTTCGACCTCCGGATTTCCAATTGGCCCTGGGCGTCAATCTTCGGTATCGATGCGAGGATTACCCGAAGGCAGGATCCTGAACTCCAGGCTCGCCAACCTGCATACCTAGGCTGCCACCGGCCCTCACACCTCTTGCCCATGTGGGATCTGCCTCCAAGTCAAGATGGTGTGACTTTCCTTGAAATTCCACCGCTAGACCATTGGCGATCAGAATTTGGGAGGTTCAAGTCCGAGCTGAAAACCGATGCCCAGAGAGAGAGCCTAGTTTTTGGAATGGTCTGTCTCTGGAATTTTGAGAAAGGGCACAACATCCTGACTTGGGAATGTTTCACTGTTCCTTCCCTGTTGGCGTTTCTCGTCCTCGGACTTCCCCGCAAAGTGATGCGGTGAGAACTCCTCGGCAGAGGGGTTTCAGCCATTCGTGAAGGCGGTTCACCAGCGTCAAGCTGACTAATAAATGCTGTCCTTGTGAACTACGCTGTACACCGCCAGTTAATAAAAGAACATTGTTAACTGAAGTAGGATCACTGAATTTCCAGGGGAGCTGTCCTAGTTAAGAAAGAAAAAGAGAATGCGACAGAGACTGAGTTAGAATTAACACACTTGTTTATAGCACTTTCCATAACCTTGTCATGTCCTCAGGTTCGTTACAGACAACAAATTACTTTTTTACCAAACTGTAATAGCCATTGGAGACACTGAGTATACGGCACACAATAGAAGTAAGATAATGAAAAGCTATCGTAATATTGGCTGAAGAATAAGTATAAATTGGCAAGGCTGCAGTTGAAGTATTGAATGCAGTTTTGGTCACTCTGTTATAGGAAGGATGCCCGACCCAACTGCCTGCCCCCTTGCCAAGGATACGTTAGTGCCCAGCTGTCCTTGGAGAGGGAGCACGCAGTCACGATGGGCATGTTGGGAGACTTCCGTGAGCACTGGGCGCCCCCGGGTATTTTAATTTGAGTATACTTACAGTCTAGTAAATATCGACTGTCTGTTCCTTGTGTATAGGTGTTGTAAATAAACTTTCATAGTTTTGTAAAACAAAGAGGAAGGATGTTATTGAGCTTTAGGTGGCTGGGTGGAGGTATATCTCTGCCAAAGGTGTTGTAAGGTGCCCTTTCCCTCTGCTGGCCTGCAGGTCACCACCGGGCAAGGTATGGCACCTGCTATGCCCCCCACCCTCCCAGTCAGAGTCATATGAAGCCGTGGGAAGAGGTGGTGGACGGTCGTATGAGCATCTGATGCATATCACAACTCCTGGTTATGCGACCACTGATGCCAGGCAGACAATCTCTGAAGCGTATTGACAATGGCTGGGGTCACCTGTCTTGTATTTATACATATATTGTAATTGTTTTTTGCACATGAAAAATGAACCTCAGGTGGCATATATGTTGTTTGATAATAAATTTACTTTGAACTTTTAAATCCATTGTGTGTGATTCTAAAACTCCTGCCTGAGGCAGCATGGACAACTGCATCTACTTCAAAACAGCATTACATACTTTTTCTATCTACTTGAGAGGGCAGTCTGGCCTGTGTCCACTCAATAGGTGATACTTTTGCTTGGGAGGCAGTAGAAAGTGTGTTCAGATCCTGTCTGAGATAACCCATGCTGACATAATGTAGCAGAAGTGTTGAAGGAAGAAGAAACGGACAAACGATAAGCAGATATTTTCAATCGTTTCCTGCATCTCTCTGGGAATCCTCCCTAACTTCCAACAAAGGTCCAAGCAGAAGTCAGGAGAGATCCTTTCGGAAATTCCAGTGTCCCAATCTTCAGCCAACTAGTCAATACTTTTGATTTAAGAGTTCAAAGTTCAAAGTAAATTTTATTATCTAAGTACATATTAATATGCAGCAGCCTCTCCAGACTCTGGATTGGGGATTGCCAAACGTTACGTAGATTTTCTGGTGTCATCTGTTTTGTCATGTGCTTTTGTGATATCATTCTGGAGGAACGTTGTCTCATTTTTTAACTGCATTGCATTTGTGGTTTCTAAATGACAATAAACTGAATCTGAATCTGAATATATGTCACCACATACAACCCTGAGATTCATTTTCTTGTGGGCATACTCAACTAATCTATAGAATAATAACTATAACAGAATTAATGAAAGACTGACCAACTGGAAGTTATGGAACCTATGACAATTAAAGAGATGGAAGTACTGGCGCTTTTAAGAAATTTAAAAGTGGATAAATCTCCGGATCCTGACAGGATATTCCCCAGGACCTTGAGGGAAGTTTGTGTAGAAATAGCAGGAGCTCTGACGGAGATCTTTAAGATGTCATTAGAAACGGGGATTGTGCTGGAGGATTGGCGTATTGCTCATGTGGTTCCATTGTTTAAAAAGGGTTCTAGAAGTAAGCCCAGCAATTAAAGACCTGTCAGTTTGACATCAGTGGTGGGTAAATTAATGGAAAGTATTCTTAGAGATAGTATTTATAATTATCTGGATAGACAGGATCTGATTAGGAGTAGCCAGCATGGATTTGTGTGTGGAAGGTCATGTTTGACAAACCTTATTGAATTTTTTGAAGAAGTTACGAGGAATGTTGACGAGGGTAAGGCAGTGGATGTAGTCTATATGGACTTCAGCAAAGCCTTTGACAAATTTCCACATGGAAGGTTAGTTAAGAAGGTTCGGTCGTTAGGTATTAATGCTGGAGTAATAAAATGGATTCAACAGTGGCTAGATGGGAGATGCCAGAGAGTAGTGGTGGATAATTGTTTATCGGGATGGAGGCCGGTGACTAGCGGGGTGCCTCAGGGATCTGTTTTAGGCCCAATGTTGTTTGTAATATACATAAATGATCTGGATGATGGGGTGGTAAATTGGATTAATAAGTATGCCGATACTAAGGTAGGAGGTGTTGTGGATAATGAGGTGTGTTTTCAAAGCTTGCAGGGAGATTTATGCCGGTTAGAAGACTGGGCTGAGCGTTGGCAGATGGAGTTTAATGCTGAGAAGTGTGAGGTTCTACATTTTGGCAGGAATAATCCAAATAGAACATACAGGGTAAATGGTAGGGCATTGAGGAATGCAGAGGAACAGAGAGATCTAGGAATAACAGTGCATAGTTCCCTGAAGGTGGAGTCTCATGTAGATAGGGTGGTGAAGAAGGCTTTTGGAATGCTGGCCTTTATAAATCAGAGCATTGAGTACAGAAGTTGGGATGTAATGTTAAAATTGTACAAGGCATTGGTAAGGCCAAATTTGGAATATTGTGTACAGTTCTGATCACCGAATTATAGGAAAGATATCAATAAATTAGAGAGAGTGCAGAGACAATTTACTAGGATGTTACCTGGGTTTCAGCACTTAAGTTACAGAGAAAGGTTGAACAAGTTAGGTCTCTATTCATTGGAGCGTAGAAGGTTGAGGGGGGATTTGATCGAGGTATTTAAAATTTTGAGAGGGATAGATAGAGTTGTCGTGAATAGGCTGTTTCCATTGAGAGTAGGGGAGATTCAAATGAGAGGACATGATTTGAGAGTTAGGGGGCAGAAGTTTAAGGGAAACACGAGGGGGTATTTCTTTACTCAGAGAGTGATAGCTGTGTGGAATGAGCTTCCTGTAGAAGTAGTAGAGGCCAGTTCAGTTGTGTCATTTCAGGTAAAATTGGATAGGTATATGGACAGGAAAGGAGTGGAGGGTTATGGGCTGAGTGCGGGTAGGTGGGACTAGGTGAGATTAAGAGTTCGGCACGGACTAGGAGGGCCGAGATGGCTGTGATTGTTATATGGTTATATGGTGTGTTCAACCAGAGTGCAGGAGACAACAACCTGTGCAAATACAAAAAGATGACACAGTAGTAATAAATAAATAAACAATAAATATCGAGAACATGAGGTGAAGAGTCCTTGAAAATGAGTCCATAGGTTGTGGGAACGTTCCAATGATGGGGCAAGCGAACTTGAGTTAACCCCTTTGGCCGAGGGGTAGTAACTGTCCCTGTACCTGGTGGTGAGAGTCCTGAGGCTCTTGTACCTTCTTCCTGATGGCGGCAGCTAGAGGAGAGCGTAGCCTGGTGGTTGGGGGCCCCTGATGGCAGCAGCGAGAGGAGAGTGTGGCCTGGTGGTTGGGAGCCCCTGATGGCAGCAGCGAGAGGAGATCACGGCCTGGTGGTTGGGGGCCCCTGATGGCAGCAGCGAGAGGAGATCACGGCCTGGTGGTTGGGGGCCCTGATGGCAGCAGCGAGAGGAGATCACGGCCTGGTGGTTGGGGGCCCCTGATGGCAGCAGCGAGAGGAGAGCGTGGCCTGGTGGTTGGGGGCCCCTGATGGCAGCAGTGAGAGGAGATCACGGCCTGGTGGTTGGGGGCCCCTGATGGCAGCAGCGAGAAGAGAGCACGGCCTGGTGGTTGGGGGCCCCTGATGGCAACAGCGAGAGGAGAGCGTGGCCTGGTGGTTGGGGGCCCCTGATGGCAGCAGCGAGAGGAGATCACGGCCTGGTGGTTGGGAGCCCCTGATGGCAGCAGCGAGAAGAGAATGTGGCCTGGTGGTTGGGGGCCCCTGATGGCAGCAGCGAGAAGAGAACGTGGACTGGTGGTTGGGAGCCCCTGATGGCAGCAGCGAGAAGAGAACGTGGCCTGGTGGTTGGGAGCCCCTGATGGCAGCAGCGAGAGGAGAGCACGGCCTGGTGGTTGGGGGCCCCTGATGGCAGCAGCGAGAGGAGAGCACGGCCTGGTGGTTGGGGGCCCCTGATGGCAGCAGCGAGAGGAGAGCGTAGCCTGGTGGTTGGGAGCCCCTGATGGCAGCAGCGAGAAGAGAATGTGGCCTGGTGGTTGGGGGCCCCTGATGGCAGCAGCGAGAGGAGAGCGTGGCCTGGTGGTTGGGGGCCCCTGGTGGCAGCAGCGAGAGGAGAGCGTGGCCTGGTGGTTGGGGGCCCCTGATGGCAACAGCGAGAGGAGAGCGTGGCCTGATGGTTGGGGGCCCCTGATGGCAGCAGCGAGAGGAGATCACGGCCTGGTGGTTGGGGGCCCCTGATGGCAGCAGCGAGAGGAGAGTGTGGCCTGGTGGTTGGGGGCCCCTGATGGCAGCAGCGAGAGGAGAGTGTGGCCTGGTGGTTGGGAGCCCCTGATGGCAGCAGCGAGAGGAGATCACGGCCTGGTGGTTGGGGGCCCCTGATGGCAGCAGCGAGAGGAGAGCGTGGCCTGGTGGTTAGGGGCCCCTGATGGCAGCAGCGAGAGGAGAGCACGGCCTGGTGGTTGGGGGCCCCTGATGGCAGCAGCGAGAGGAGATCACGGCCTGGTGGTTGGGGGCCCCTGATGGCAGCAGCGAGAGGAGAGCATGGCCTGGTAGTTGGGGGCCCCTGATGGCAGCAGCGAGAGGAGAGCACGGCCTGGTGGTTGGGGGCCCCTGATGGCAGCAGCGAGAGGAGAGCACGGCCTGGTGGTTGGGGGCCCCTGATGGCAGCAGCGACAGGAGAGCGTAGCCTGGTGGTTGGGAGCCCCTGATGGCAGCAGCGAGAAGAGAACGTGGCCTGGTGGTTGGGAGCCCCTGATGGCAGCAGCGAGAAGAGAACGTGGCCTGGTGGTTGGGAGCCCCTGATGGCAGCAGTGAGAGGAGAGCACGGCCTGGTGGTTGGGGGCCCCTGATGGCAGCAGCGAGAGGAGAGCATGGCCTGGTGGTTGGGGGCCCCTGATGGCAGCAGCGAGAGGAGAGCGTAGCCTGGTGGTTGGGAGCCCCTGATGGCAGCAGCGAGAAGAGAATGTGGCCTGGTGGTTGGGGGCCCCTGATGGCAGCAGCGAGAGGAGAGCGTGGCCTGGTGGTTGGGGGCCCCTGGTGGCAGCAGCGAGAGGAGAGCGTGGCCTGGTGGTTGGGGGCCCCTGATGGCAACAGCGAGAGGAGAGCGTGGCCTGGTGGTTGGGGGCCCCTGATGGCAGCAGCGAGAGGAGAGTGTGGCCTGGTGGTTGGGTGCCCCTGATGGCAGCAGCGAGAGGAGAGCGTGGCCTGGTGGTTGGGAGCCCCTGATGGCAGCAGCGAGAGGAGATCACGGCCTGGTGGTTGGGGGCCCCTGATGGCAGCAGCGAGAGGAGAGCGTGGCCTGGTGGTTAGGGGCCCCTGATGGCAGCAGCGAGAGGAGAGCACGGCCTGGTGGTTGGGGGCCCCTGATGGCAGCAGCGAGAGGAGATCACGGCCTGGTGGTTGGGGGCCCCTGATGGCAGCAGCGAGAGGAGAGCATGGCCTGGTAGTTGGGGGCCCCTGATGGCAGCAGCGAGAGGAGAGCACGGCCTGGTGGTTGGGGGCCCCTGATGGCAGCAGCGAGAGGAGAGCACGGCCTGGTGGTTGGGGGCCCCTGATGGCAGCAGCGAGAGGAGAGCGTAGCCTGGTGGTTGGGAGCCCCTGATGGCAGCAGCGAGAAGAGAACGTGGCCTGGTGGTTGGGGGCCCCTGATGGCAGCAGCGAGAAGAGAACGTGGCCTGGTGGTTGGGAGCCCCTGATGGCAGCAGCGAGAAGAGAACGTGGCCTGGTGGTTGGGAGCCCCTGATGGCAGCAGTGAGAGGAGAGCACGGCCTGGTGGTTGGGGGCCCCTGATGGCAGCAGCGAGAGGAGAGCATGGCCTGGTGGTTGGGGGCCCCTGATGGCAGCAGCGAGAGGAGAGCGTAGCCTGGTGGTTGGGAGCCCCTGATGGCAGCAGCGAGAAGAGAATGTGGCCTGGTGGTTGGGGGCCCCTGATGGCAGCAGCGAGAGGAGAGCGTGGCCTGGTGGTTGGGGGCCCCTGGTGGCAGCAGCGAGAGGAGAGCACGGCCTGGTGGTTGGGGGCCCCTGATGGCAGCAGCGAGAGGAGATCACGGCCTGGTGGTTGGGGGCCCCTGATGGCAGCAGCGAGAGGAGAGTGTGGCCTAGTGGTTGGGTGCCCCTGATGGCAGCAGCGAGAGGAGAGTGTGGCCTGGTGGTTGGGAGCCCCTGATGGCAGCAGCGAGAGGAGATCACGGCCTGGTGGTTGGGGGCCCCTGATGGCAGCAGCGAGAGGAGAGCGTGGCCTGGTGGTTAGGGGCCCCTGATGGCAGCAGCGAGAGGAGAGCACGGCCTGGTGGTTGGGGGCCCCTGATGGCAGCAGCGAGAGGAGATCACGGCCTGGTGGTTGGGGGCCCCTGATGGCAGCAGCGAGAGGAGAGCATGGCCTGGTAGTTGGGGGCCCCTGATGGCAGCAGCGAGAGGAGAGCACGGCCTGGTGGTTGGGGGCCCCTGATGGCAGCAGCGAGAGGAGAGCACGGCCTGGTGGTTGGGAGCCCCTGATGGCAGCAGCGAGAAGAGAACGTGGCCTGGTGGTTGGGGGCCCCTGATGGCAGCAGCGAGAAGAGAACGTGGCCTGGTGGTTGGGAGCCCCTGATGGCAGCAGTGAGAGGAGAGCACGGCCTGGTGGTTGGGGGCCCCTGATGGCAGCAGCGAGAGGAGAGCATGGCCTGGTGGTTGGGGGCCCCTGATGGCAGCAGCGAGAGGAGAGCGTAGCCTGGTGGTTGGGAGCCCCTGATGGCAGCAGCGAGAAGAGAATGTGGCCTGGTGGTTGGGTGCCCCTGATGGCAGCAGCGAGAGGAGAGCGTGGCCTGGTGGTTGGGGGCCCCTGGTGGCAGCAGCGAGAGGAGAGCACGGCCTGGTGGTTGGGGGCCCCTTGATGGCAGCAGCGAGAGGAGATCACGGCCTGGTGGTTGGGGGCCCCTGATGGCAGCAGCGAGAGGAGAGTGTGGCCTGGTGGTTGGGTGCCCCTGATGGCAGCAGCGAGAGGAGAGTGTGGCCTGGTGGTTGGGAGCCCCTGATGGCAGCAGCGAGAGGAGATCACGGCCTGGTGGTTGGGGGCCCCTGATGGCAGCAGCGAGAGGAGAGCGTGGCCTGGTGGTTAGGGGCCCCTGATGGCAGCAGCGAGAGGAGAGCACGGCCTGGTGGTTGGGGGCCCCTGATGGCAGCAGCGAGAGGAGATCACGGCCTGGTGGTTGGGGGCCCCTGATGGCAGCAGCGAGAGGAGAGCATGGCCTGGTAGTTGGGGGCCCCTGATGGCAGCAGCGAGAGGAGAGCACGGCCTGGTGGTTGGGGGCCCCTGATGGCAGCAGCGAGAGGAGAGCACGGCCTGGTGGTTGGGGGCCCCTGATGGCAGCAGCGAGAGGAGAGCGTAGCCTGGTGGTTGGGAGCCCCTGATGGCAGCAGCGAGAAGAGAACGTGGCCTGGTGGTTGGGGGCCCCTGATGGCAGCAGCGAGAAGAGAACGTGGACTGGTGGTTGGGAGCCCCTGATGGCAGCAGCGAGAGGAGAGCGTAGCCTGGTGGTTGGGAGCCCCTGATGGCAGCAGCGAGAAGAGAATGTGGCCTGGTGGTTGGGGGCCCCTGATGGCAGCAGCGAGAGGAGAGCGTGGCCTGTTGGTTGGGGGCCCCTGATGGCAGCAGCGAGAGGAGAGCGTGGCCTGGTGGTTGGGGGCCCCTGATGATGACTGCTGCTTTCCTGCAACAATGCTCTGTGTAAATTTGCTCAATTGTGGGAAGGGTTTTACTTCTAATGGTGTGGGCTGTATCCACTACTTTTTGTAGGATTTTCCATTCAAGAGCATTGGTGTTTCCATACCAGGCCGTGATGCAGCCCGTCAATATACTCTCCACCACACATCTATAAAAGTTTGTCAGTGTTTTAGATGTCATGCCAAATCTCTGCAAACTCTTGAGGAAGTAGAGGCACTGCCATGCTTTCTTCATAATTCCACTTACGTGCTGGGCCCGGGACCAGTTCTCTGAAATGACAACACCTGGGAGTTTAAAGTTGCTGACTCTCTCCACCCCACCTCCTCTAATGAGGACTGGCTCGTGGACCTCCAGCTTCCTCCTCCTGAAGTCAGTCATCAGCTCCTCGGTCTTGCTGATATTGAGTGAGAGGTTGCCGTTATGACACCACTCAGCCAGATTTTCAATCTCGCTGATTCATCGCCACCTTTGATTTGTCCTACCACAGCGGCGCCATCACCACTGTTGAAAGTAAAAGCAAGGATGTGATACCGAGTCTTTGTCAAGTTCAAACCAAACAAAACAACATTCCTCTTGGGCCAAGGTGTAAAACACAGTGCCAACAGCACACAGCACATAACAAACAGTCCATATAGTATATATACATGCTGTCAAAAAAAGTCCAATCCCTGAATGGTATGGCCTGCAGATTGATGGTGCTTGGGATTTGTTGGTTCAGCTGATGTTGCACCAAGTGAACACTGGAGGGCAGCACTGATGGGAAGGGAAATCCCCCCAACCCGGTATGGATTCCGGCACACCCACAGAGGCCTCTGCCCTCTCCCACAACCCCTGGCGTCTCCTCTGCTGGGCTGCTGCAACTGGCCGACTCCGTGCAAGGACAGAGGCAGCGCAGCTCCCGCGCCGTCAGGTCTCGCCAATGAACCAGTGAACTGGACCTGCAGAACCCTACATTACCAGCATCCAGCAGGGTCTTGTGATCACAATTAAAATGTCCAAGACCATCATTAGCACTGTTTGTTGGACCGCGCGCTGCCTTTGCACATCAAGGGTACGCAGTAAGTCCAGCTCCACTGATGGGGTTGACCTGCAGGATTTAATGTACTTAATATCTAGCAGTAACTTGTAATTGTAAAATGGGTGTAAAGGACAAACAATTACAACTTTGCTCGGACCCGGAGGGGCCGCTGTGACTGTACACGCATCATCCGCCATCTTTTTGAAGCTATTGGTTAGGCCAGATTTGGAGTATTGAGCAGTTTTGGGCTCCTTTTCAAAGAAAAGGTATACTGGCATTGGAGAGGGTCCAGAGGAGAATGATCTCAGGATGAAAGGGTTAACATACGTGGAGCTTTTGATTCCTTGGCCTATACTCACTGGCGTTTAGAAAAATTGTTGGTTGGGGTCGCAATGAAACCTACTGAATAATGAACACTAGATAGAGTGGATATTGAGAGAATATTTCCTATAGTGGGGGAGTCTAGGACTAGAGGGCACAGACTCAGAATAGATGGACATCCCTTTAGAACAGAGATGAGGAGGAATTTCTTTAGCCAGAGAACCATAGAACATTACAGCACAGAAACAGGCCTTTTGGCCCTTCTTGGCTGTGCCGAACCATTTTTCTGCCTAGTCCCACTGACCTGCACCTGGACCATATCCCTCCATACACCTCTCATCCATGTAACTGTCCAAGTTTTTCTTAAATGTTAAAAGCGAGCCCGCATTTACCACTTCAACTGGCAGCTCATTCCACACTCCCACCACTCTCTGCGTGAAGAAGCCCCCTCTAATGTTCCCTTTAAACTTTTCCCCCTTCACCCTTAACCCATGTCCTCTGGTTTTTTTCTCTCCTAGCCTCAGTGGAAAAAACCTGCTTGCATTCACTGCATTCACCCAGAGGGTGGTGAATCTGTGGATTTCATCGGCACAGAAGGCTGTGGAAGCCAAGTCATTTGGTATAGTTAAAGCGGGGGTTGATAGGTTCATGATTAATAAAGGCATTGAAGGTTACGGGAAAAATGGGGCTGTGGGGGATAATAAATCAGCCACGATGGAATGGCAGTGCAGACTCGATGGGCTGAATGGCCTAATTCTGCTCTGTTTTTTGGTCATTCTGCCTTCCATAACAATGGAACAAAATAAAAACAAACAACTGGAGGAAGTCAGTGTGTCAGGCAGCATCTGTGGAGGTAGAGGATGGTCAAGAACCTGTGTCAGATGCCATCCGACCCACTAGGATCCACCAGTAGTTTGTTCTTCTTTGCTGTGGATTCCAGCATCTGCAACATCATCTTCACCCTGCTCAGGTCCGACTCCGGTGTTGTCTCCACTCATCTCTTATAGACAACAGTCTTCTGCTGTTAAACAGATTCCCAGAACAGATAGATGACTTGAGAAGGTATCTTAATTATCACCATTATGAGCTAATTAAGGATTATCAAAGTAAAAATAACATTTATTTATTTTTTCCCTAGGAAACAAGGGAAAAGGAGCCAGTACAACAGCAATAGCAGCTTGCTCTTACATGAAGCCACTGCAGTGAAGTGCCACGTCACTTCGAGCGAGATCCAGCGGCTGTTCATGAGTTCTTTGTCAGAAGAAGCATACCTGGCTTCTTGCAGCAACATTGCCCGAGGCCTTCAGAACGTCTTTTATCCATTCCAAACTTTCTGGCATTCCTGCAACCAATGCAGAACACATCTATATTTTCTGCCTCACTTCTAAATTACACCTCCCTCATTTGTACCATTTCAGATTCAAATTATTTCTTCTTCTTCTTCCTCTTTTTCTCTCTCCCTCCCTCCCTCCCCCTCTCTCTCCCCTCCCTTCCTACCTACCTGCCTCCACCCCTACCTCTCTCTCTCCCCCTCACTCCCCCTCTCTCCCTCTCTCCCTCCCCCTCTCTCTCCCTACCTCCCTCTCTGTCTCCCGTCTCTCTCCCTACCCCTCTCTCTCTTTCCCCTGTCTCTCCCCCTACCTCCCTTTCTCTCTCTCTCTCCCTACCTCCCTACAAAAGGGTGACAACCTTTTGCGTGCAATTGAAATTCCTGTGTGCGCTGTTGCCAAATATCTGCGTCTGCGTGCACACATTAGAGGGAACATTGGTAACAGGCCTTTCTGGCACAATTCTCTTTCTCTTTCAAGTCTTCCATTTCCCAGAATTTACCTCTCATCCCAACTCCCTGCCACCCACCAGTGCTGTTTGACCAACAGTTTGCTATTTGTTCCAGATCTCAGCATCTGCTGTCTCTTGTGTCTCCAAAGTTTGTGATATCCAGTGGCTGTTATATGGTTCACACTTTGGGTGAAAAAGCTCTCCACCTAGTTTGATGCCTTATCCAGGGTGAGTAACTAGTGTGACACAGTTTTGTCAATTCTATCCAAAACCTTGAAAGCTTCGGTAAAAGTTCCTTACATTAAATTTGTTTCCTAAACTATTAAAGCTGCAACTTGCATAGCCTCTGTGGAAACCCTCTTTTCTTGGTTCATATTTCAGTGATGCTGGCTAGAGATTAAAATATTTAAATTAGTTTCTTGGCTGCAAGGATTCAGATTTTGACTGTGACACAGAGTGTGACCCATAAGCCTTTCTGAAACGTGGAAGCCTATTAATTCCACATGGCGTTTTTTTTTTGTAAATTTAACCCCTTCTTAGTTCTAAGTAGTGGTGTGAGGTGGAGATAAGGCAGACTGGGGCAGCGAGGAAGGAACGAATGCCCTCCACCAAACGGGATGTTTCTGGAGCTGATAGGGTTGAGTCCAGTCCAGAATTGGCAAGATTGCTGGGATCACAGATCAAACGTTGGGAGAAACTGGGAGAGTTGGCACAAAGTACATCAAAGTTCGACGTAAGCTTATTATCAATAACATACATTATCATATATTACCCTGCGCTTTCACGGTAGAACAAAGAAGTCCAACAGAATCAATGAAAATCCATGGACAAAGACTGACGACCATTATGCAAAGAAGGCAATCTGTGCGAATTAAAAAGAAACAGATGGTAATAATAATAAATAAACAAATAAATAACACTGAGAGCACGAGTTGTAGATTCTTGAAAGTTAAATGCACAGGTTGTGGAATCAGTTCAGAGTTGAGGTGAGTGAAGTAGAATGTAGATTGACTGTGGTATATCATGGCAAATTCAAGGAACCATTTGACTTTCAACTTTTGGGAAATTGTTCCAAATAGTTGGCTTTAATTATTACTGATGGGATGAGAAAGCATAACATAAGCTAAATATAACTCTTGGAGTATTCATGGATTTGGTAAACAGATTCAGAGAATGCAGAACAACAAAGATGAAAACTAACTGAACATTGAAGTTCGGCATCAAACCAGTCCACAGAAGTCATGTCAAGCTTCCAGTTACTAAAACGGAAAGTGGCAGAGACACTGCTCTTGGAGGCTCCACAGCAACGTGGCAGCTAGCATGACACTGTTACAGCTGGGTGTGTCGGAGTTAAGAGTTCAATTCCTGCATCATCTCAAAAGAGTTCGTACATTCTTCCCATGACCGTGTGGGGTTCTGTGTCCTTCCGCAGTCAGTCAGCTCATCATTATAGACTGCATCATGATTTACCCAGGGTTAAGTTGATGGCTTGCTGGTGGTGCTGCTCAACAGCTGGAAGGGCCAATTCCACGCTGTATCTCCAAATAAAATACAATATTCACTCTGCTTCGGGAAGAGTAATAACTGCTCCTGAACCGGCTGCTGTGGGGCCGAAGGCCCTGTACCTCCTTCATGACGGCAGCATCGAGAAGAGAGAGAAGAGGGCACGACCTAGAGGATGGGGTCCTTGATAATGATAATGCTTTCTTGTGGCAGCGCTCCCTGCGGATATTCTCAATGCTTTTCCTGTGATGCACTGGGCTGCGTCCACTACTTATTGTAGGCTGTTACGATCTTGGGAATTAGTGCTTCCATACCAGGCCATGGTGTAACCAGTCAGGATGCTCTCCCTTGTGTATCTATAGAGCTCTGTCAACGTTTTAGGTGATGTGTCAAATCTGCGCAAACCTCTATGCAAGTAGGGGCCCGTTTCCTTTCCAGTCCTGATGAAGGGTCTTGGCTCTAAACTTTGACTCCTTCCTCATTTCCGTAGATGCTGCCTGACCTGCTGAACCCTTCTAACGTTTCGTGTTGGGCTCAAGAAAGTAGGGGCACTGCCATTGTTCCTTTAAAACAGTGGTCCCAGGACAGAATCTCTGATATGATAATGCCCACGTAACTCCCAATGTTTCCACTCCTTTAACCAGAAGTGGCAAGCCAATTTGAGGCCAGCAAGATCCCAGAAACAAGATCAATGTAATGGCAGGACAATCAGTTTTAATAATGTTCAGAGATAAATACTTCCTGGATTATCACAATTACCTGGTGTAATACTTTTTGTTGAGATTAATTCCTTGGTTTGCAAATAATCTTTATTAAATTTGACTAAAATGTGACATATTTGTTGTCTTAGCAACCGTTCTACAGAAAGAAAAACAATATAACTCTGGGTAGAGATGTAACAATGGTGGATTCTTTGTTCTCACCTCTCTCGCTGAACTGTGAAGGAAAGCTTAAGATCTTTAGAGAGCTGTCATCACTGCACCCATCTCTTGAAGCCTTGATCATTCCTTGTGCCGTGATAGGTATGGTTTTTCAATTTTTCTAACTGATATTTTGGATATTGTATGTGATTCGAGCTAACCTGAATTACTTTAAGCCCTTTGACCTCAATTTATCATTTCTTGCCAACAAAGGATCTCTTTGAACTGACAGAATTTTCCCTTGCAAACATCAGTAGACTCATCTTAAACGCAGCATCAGTTCCCAACCCATCTCACCTCCATCAGAGAGGTTCCCTTTGTTTTGCACATCACTCCTCTGCTTTCTCTCCTACTGAAAACTAACTTGTACTTCATTCTCTTTCTCATTGCTGACAAAGGGTCTCTGACCCTTTTTCGTTCTACAGGTGCTGCCTGACTAGCTGCGATTTTCCCAACACTTTCTGTTGTTAGCTTGTTTTTTCCGTCACGTACCCAGGTGAGCAGTAGAACATCAGGGGCTGCAGGACGTGCCCCACTTGACCTGCCAGGCATTTCTTCCAGCTCCGTATTTTGCAGCCTTTACATTATTTTGCTCTTTAACCTTCGTTCTCCCTTTCTACCTGCTCCCATTCACTCATTCACCAGATAACCTTCTTTACAGCCACAGTCACCCCAGCTTTACTCTATCAGAGAAGCTCTTCCTTCCCACCCCCAGGGTCACAGGCCCTTCAGCCCAATTTGTCCGTGCTGACCAAGCTGCCTCCCTGAGCTACTCCGTTTGGCCCGGAGCTCTCTCATTCTGTCCACTCCGTGAACACGTGCAAAAGTATTTTAAACATTCTTATTGTGCCTGTGCCTTCTGCTCTTTGACAGCTTGTTCCATATACCCACCAACCTCTGTGTAAGGTAAGCCCCTTTCCCCTGGGAAAAAGACCATGACTATCCACCTAATCTCCACCCCCCCATAATTTTATAAACCTCTAGAACAGGGGTTCTCAACTTGGGCTCCACAGTCCCCTTGCTTGATGGTATTGGTCCATAGCTTATAAAAGGTTAGGAACCCCTGTTGTAGAAAGTCACCCCTCGGCCTCCTTCGCTCCAGGGACAAGTCCCAGCCTAGCCCGTTTCTATTTGCAACTCAAGCCCTCTGGTCCCGGCAAAATGCCTGTGAAACTTTTCTGTCCCCCCTCCAGCTTAACCAATCCTTTCAACGCCATGGTAACAAACACAGCCCACCACACTCGAGCTGTGGTCTCCCCAATGTCCTACGCAGGACCACTTCAACATCTTCCTTTATCTCCTTCCCCGTTCTGACAAAGTGCTAACTCCGTTTCTCTTCCCACAGAGGCAGCCTGAGTGGCTGAATGTTTCCACCATTTTCTGTTGTTTTTTTAATTTAAGATTTCCAGCATCGGCAGTTACTTTGGGTGGCGGGGCGGAGATACGTCTCTCCCAAAGGAGGTGTAAGCCACTCCTTCCCTCCGCCAGCCTGCAGGTCACCCTTGGGCGGGGTGTAGCACCTGCTCAGCCCCCACCACCGCCCATCCCACCGGATCTGGATCATGTGAAGCCATGGGCAGCCGGTGCAGATCACAAGCCCTGGTTATGTGACCACTGACACCAGGCAGACAATCTCTGAAGAGTATTGATAATGGCCGGGGTCACCCAAAGACATTGCCCAGAAGAAGGCGAAGGCAAACTAGTTCCGTAGAAAAATTTGCCAAGAACAGTCGTGGTCATGAGACCACCGTCACCTACATCGTACGACGCGGCAGATAACGCACAACTGAGTGTGTACAGCCACATTCAAACAGTTACACGTACATTATGTTTATATATTTATATTGCTTTTATATTTATATGTGTTGTGTTCTTTATGTTTATTGTGTTTTTAATGCTGCGTTGGATCCAGAGAAATAATCATTTCGTTCTCCTTTCAAGTGGTGTCATGGGATGTTTAATATCTACCACAGAAGGCAGATGGAGCTTCAGTTTAATACCTTCTAAGGCCGTGCCTCTGACTGTGCAATGGTCCTTCAGTACTGTTGAGAAGTGACAGCCTATATTATACATTCAGATCCCCGGAGGGAAGCTTGTGTGTATGACCTTCTGATTCACACAGCGCTACCACTGAGGCAAAGATGAGACAAGATCTTGGTTCTAATGTAAAAGGTTATGGAGTGTTTTGAGCATCCACGCGGCAGTGGAACTGTCAGTATATTGGTGTGTGAAATAACACGAAACTTTGCTTAAGTTAAAGCACTGGCAAATGCTGCTCGAGCGAATAGATACATCGTGGGGCAATCCAACTGAGAGTAAGGCAGGTCATCGGCTCTGTTACCGGACAGATTTTTGATTTAAGACTAATTAGCTTTCCTCCGCAAATCAAATGCTTGAGGCTGTGAGTTAAAAGAAGGTGGAGATGAGTGTGTTTTAATTGGGCAATGGGTCACATAACCGTGATCTTCACCCAATGGTCGCTCTGTTAGGTACACCTGTACACCTGCTCGTTAATCCAAATATCTAATTAGCCAGTCATGTGGCAGCTACTCATTCCATAAAAGCATGCAGACGTGGTCAAGAGGTTCAGTTGTTGTTCAGACCAAACATCAGAATGGGGAAGAAATGTGATTTAAGTGACTATGATTGTTGGTGCCAGATGGGGTGACTTGAGTATCTCAGATACCCCTGGTCTCCAGTGATTTTCATGCACAAGTCTCTTAGATTTTGCAGAGGATGGTGCAAAAAAAAAATCCAGTGAGTGGCAGTTTTGTGATGGAAAGTGCCTTGTTAATGAGAGAGGTCAGAACAAAATGACCAAGCTGGTTCAAGACGACAGTAACTCAAATAACCACGTGTTACAACAGATCATTTCTGAATGTGCAACACACTGAGCCTTGAAGTGGATGAACTACAGCAGCAGAAGAACATAAATTTAAACTCCATGGTCACTTTATTAGGTGCAGGAGACACCTAAAAAAGTGAGCACTGGGTGTAATTCTTTGGTAGAGCAGGCCTATGGGGCTGAATGGCCTTCTCTTGTCTCCATGGTCTGAACTTCACTAACTCGGTATAGCACAGAGTCTGACCCAGTTCTCTATCTCCTGTGGGGTTTGGAAAAACAGCTTGTGGGGAGTGACCTGGTCAGTGGCGGAGGGTGCTACAGGAGGGTTCCAGATGTGAGACAGGTACCAGTTGGGTTTGGTGGTTACACCCCGAACACAGAGGTGGCTTCAAGTCCTGTTGCAACCAATACGTGAATTCAGGTGAATATAATGTTGTCTTTTGGATGATATGGTAAATTGAGTTAAAGATAGGTCCCATAATGAAGGGTGTGGTCTCCCTCGTCCACTCATCCCCCCCCAACTGACTTCCCTCCTTACACTTCCCCCTGCAAGTGGGACAGGTGCTGCACCTGCCCCCCCCCACACCTCCTCCCTCACCACCACTCGGGGCCCTAAATCACTGTTCCCTCTAAGTTGCATGGCTGCGCAGTGACCTAAACGCTCCCACGCACATAACCTTGGTTGCCGCGCTCCTCAAATTTCCCTAACAATTAAAGCTGCTGCACACCTTTCAGGCCGTTGCAAGATTTCCCCCTCAGAGCAACGGTTGGTCTGCGCAGCTGTTAAAAAAAATTAGAGGGAGCGTTGTCCCAAACGGTCCTTCCGGGATGAGGCAACACTTCCCCTGCAGGTCTGTCAGTGTTAATCACTGTAACCGGTGTGGCCTCCTCTGTGTCAGTGGGACAGCTTTGTCAAGCTCTTGCCTATCATGCCAGACCAGATCTCTCGGTGTCCACCTATTTTAATTCTACTTCCCATTCCCATTCTGACATGTTGGCCCATGGTCTTCTCTACAGTCACAACGAGGTCACTCTCCAGTTGGAGGAGCAACACCTTTTATTCCATCTGGGCAGCCTCCAACCTGATGGCATGAACATCGATTTCTCGAATTTCTGATAAAAATGTTACCTCCTCACCCTTCTCTGTTTTTCAGTTCCCCATTCTGGCTCCCCTCTCACCCCTTGTCTTTTCCTCGTCACCTCCCTCTGGTTCCCCTCCTCCTTCCCCTTCTCCTACTATCTGCTCTCCTCTATCAGATTCCTTCTGCTCCAACGCCTTTACCTTCCCCACCCATTACCTCCCAGCTTCTTACTTCATCTCACCTCCCCCACCCACCTACCTTCCTCCTCACCTGGTCTTACCTATTACCTGCCCACTTTTGCTCGACCCCTATCCCCATCTTCATGTTCTGGCTTCTTCCCTTTTCATTTCCTGGTGAAGGGTCTCAGCCCAAAATGTTAACCGTTTATTCCTCTACGTAGATGCTGCCTGGCTCGCTGAGTTCCGCCGGCACTTTGTATGTTTTGTTCAGGAGATCCAGCGCCTGCAGAACCTCTTGTGCTTACAGCTTCTATCCTGTTGTAAGACATTGAACAGTACGGTAAGATGGGCTCTCATTATGACCTTGTACCTCACTGTCTGTCTGCACTGCACTTTCTCTCCAACCGTAACTCTTTATTCTGCACTCTGTTGCTGTTTTCCCTTGCACCACCCCAATGAACTGATTTGATGAACTGATCACTATGGAAGACATACAAAACAAAGCTTTTTTTCTCACTGTGCCTCGTGAGCAACTGGTGCAGATCACAAGTCCTGGTTATGAGACCACTAACGCCAGGCAGACAATCTCTGAAGAGTATCGATAACGGCTGGGGTCACCCATCTTGTAAAGACACTGCCCAGAAGAAGGCAATGGCAAACAACTTCTGTAGAAAAATTTGCCAAGAACAGTCACGGTCATAGAAAGATCATGATTGACCATGTCTTATGACACAGCACATAATGATGATGATGATAGGTTGAGTGAGACTGGATCTGGAGGTCATAGTTTAAGGGTGAAAGGTGAAATGTTTAAAGGAAACCCAAGGAGAGCTTCTTCACTTGGATTGTGGTGAGAATGTGGAACGAGCTGCCAGCAGAGTGGTGGATGTGGGTTCAATTGCACCTCTTAAAAGAGGTTTGGATAGCTACAGTACTTGCATGGGAAGGGAATAGAGGGCTATGGTGCAGGTGCAGGTTAATGGGAATAGGCACAGTAACAATTTAGCATGGACTAGATGGGCTGAAGGGTCTGTTTCTGAATTATTGGAGTTGGGTCAGAATCAGACAAGGGCAGACTTGTATGTCAACTTTGCCACCCATTCATTTTCGGTGACATGGGTAGAATCGTACAAAGTTAACAAATTTCACGATATGTGCCAGTGATGTTAAATCTGATCCTGATTCTGATTGTATATTTGCGGTCTGTTGTAATGGTTGGATGTTCTGCATTCCTGAACGTTGTTCCGTTTCATTCTCGTTGTCCCTGGAAAGAGCTGCTTATCACAGTCAAAGGTTCAAAGTAGCTGTCAGCACATACTGTGTCCTAAAGTGACGCACACCAAATGCAGAAGCAACTCAGAGGTCAGGCAGCATCTACCTGGTGAATTTGTGGAATTTGTTGCCTCGTGCAGCTGTGGAGGCCAGGTCGTTGGGTGTATTTAAGGCAGAGGTTGACAGGTTCTTGATTGGACACGGCATCGAAGGTAATGGGGAGAAGGCCGGGAACTGGGATTGAGGAGGAGATAGAAAAAAGGATCAGCCATGATTGAGTGGTGGAGCAGACTCGATGGGCCAGATGGCCTAATTCTGCTCCCATATCTTATGGTCTATTCTTGGAGACGAATAAACAGATTCCTGAATGACAGGTCCTGATGAAGTGTCTCGGCCCAAAACGTTGACTGTTTATTCCTCTCCATAGATGCTGCCTGAGCTGCTGAGTTCCTCCAGCATCTTGTGTGCGTTGCCCTGGATTTCCATCATCTGCAGAATCTCTCGTATTTAGGAACTAAAGCAAAATTTGTTGTAAACTAAAATAATATTTACAGAAGTTGCACGATGCACCCCAGTCGACCTCAGTTTCAAACCCTTCCTGATGTGCTCTGCTGAAATGAATGAACTGAGAAATGCTTTAATTTGGCACAGATCAATGTGACTTATCTTAAGGCATTTTTAATTATAAATTGAATTTTACAGAAGGACTCTGTGAACATATGGAAACACAGTTTTTTTTTCTTCCCCTGTTATCTATTACTTTGTTCGAAGTGGTGGTATTTTGTGAAGAAGAAATCATTCTCCCAGTCTAAGCCAAGTTTCTCTCAGATGGTGCATTACTACTGAACTCTGCAGATTATCAATAACCCATGGGAGCCAACTATGGATCAAGAATAAAACTAAAATCTATTATTTGTTTGACATTTTGTATGAGAAAACTGCTATTCCTTTATGTTGGCTTTAGGCTAAATATAAAGTACTGACAGGCATTTTTAATTTACTGCCTGTCCTGAAGAGGATAGCTGCAGCTGATCACCCTTCCTGCTCCAGTACATTGCAGCCCAGCCTCGCCCAGACACATGGGGCTTATCCCATCACGTACCCAGGCCAATCCAAGCTAAACCCGAGCTCAGAAAGTTCAGCTGGTCTCTGTTCAGCACGTGACGGAGGAAGATAAAAGATTAGCTTTATTTGCCGTGTGTGTGTGTGTGTGGAAACGTACAGTGAAATGATTCTCAACAACTGCCCCCGCCCCTTCGTTCTCAGTCCTGGTGAAGGGTCTCGGCCTGAAGCATCAACTGCTGCCCGACCCGTTGAGTTCCTCCAGCATTTTGTGAGTGTGCGCTTTGGATTTCCAGCATCGGCAGGCTTTCTGTTATTACATGTTACAATGAAGTGTGTCACCTTGTGTCAACGACCAGCGCAGTCCAAGGATGTGCTGAGGGCAGCCCGCAAGTGTCGCTGTGCTTCCAGTACCAACATAACATTGTTGTGCCCACACATTTATTTGGCAGTAGAAATAAACGTGCGGACTGTTTTCTAAATGGGGAGAAAATGCAGGGATCTGAGATGCAAAGGGACTTGGGAGTCCTTGTGCAGAACACCCTGAAGGTTAACTTGCAGGTTGAGTCAGTGGTGAGGAAGGCCAATGCAATGTCAGCATTCATTTCAAGAGGTCTAGAATACCAGAGCAGGGATGTGACGCTGAGGCTTTATAAGGCACTGGTGAGGCCTCACCTTGAGTATTGTGTATAGTTTTTGGCCCCTCATCTTAGAAGAGATGTGCTGGCGTTGGAGAGGGTCCAGAGGGGGTTCACAAGGATGATTCCAGGAATGAAAGGGTTATCATACGAGGAACGTTTGACGGCTCTGGGTCTGTACTCGCTGGAATTTAGAAGGATGGGGAGGGGGATCTCATTGAAATCTTTCAAATGTTGAAAGGCCTAGACAGAGTAGATGTGGAAAGGATGTTTCCCATGGTGGGAGAATCTAGGACAAGAGGGCACACCCTCAGGATAGAGGAGCGTCCATTCGAAACAGAGATGTGGAGAAGTATCTTTTGCCAGAGGGTGGTGAATTTGTGGAATTTGTTGTCATGTGCAGCTGTGGAGGCCAGGTCATTGGGAGTATTTAAGGCAGAGATTGATAGGTTCTTGATTGGACATGGCATCAGAGGTCACGGGGAGAAGGCCGGGAAATGGAGTTGAGGAGGAGAACAAAAAGGATCAGCTATGATTAAATGATGGACCAAATGGCCTAATTCTGCTCCTATGTCTTATAACATACCCACAATTTACTTACCCTCTCCCTTACGTCTTTGGACTGCATGAGGAAACTGGAGCACTGGGAGGAAATCACATGGTCATGGTGAGAACGTACAAACTCTTCACAGACCATGGGGAAATTGACCTCGATCTTCCAAAAGCTGGTGTTGCAAAATGTTATGCTACATTGCCACCCCGGTCAAGCAGCATCCGTAGGGAGGGGTGGGGGGAAGGATTTTCAACGTTTCAGTTGAGACCTTGCCTCGTGTGATTTCAAGGTAACTCGAGAGACCTGAACCCAGTACGACGCTTTAACATCAGTGCTGAATCCCTTTGCAGGGGCTTGGAACCAAAACGTCGACAGCCCTTTCTCTCCCCAGAGGTGCTGGGTTCCCTCAACCGTTTGTTTCTCACTCGGATTCCAGCATCTGCATTCACATTAAACTCACCTCAACTCAACAGAGAGACACAAACATCAGAACCACTCCCTTTATAGCTCCGAGGACCTGGGTTTAATCCTGATCTCGGGCGCTGTCTGTGTGGAGTTTGCAAGCTCTCCCTGTAACTGCGTTGGTTCCCCCCCCCGGTGTTCTAGTTCCCTCCCAGATTGCAGAAGTGTGCAAGTTGGATGGAGACATTGCCCCCAGCATGTAGGTGAGGGGTAGAATCGGGGGGGGGGGGGTCAGTGGCAGCTGTTGGTAATAGGGAGAGAATAAAAAAAGGTCAGAGCAGAGTTGTGTAAAAATGGGTGGTTGATGATGGTTGGTATGGATTTGTGGGCTGAATGGCCTCGTACCCTGCTGTACGTTGCTATGACCCTATGCTGCAGAAAGGGTGAGCATCTCTGCAGGTCTATCCTGGGTCCAATTGTGAAGCCAGCACAACCGTGGCTGCATTTCATCAGGAGTCTGAGATCTTTGGGACGTCACCAAAGACTCTTGCAAACTTCTGCTGACGTAGAGGCAGTGGAGAGCATTCTGAATGGTTGCGTGATTGCCTGGTATGGAGACACAGGATCGGGAAAAGCTATAGAAAGTTGTAAACTCAATCAGCATCATCATGGGCACTAGTCTCCCCAGCATTGAGAACATCTGCAGAATGCAGGATCCATCATTTTGCACCCCACCGCCCAGGACATGCCCTCTTCTCATTGTTCTCATCCAAGAGAGGTGAAGCCACACACTGAACACTTTAGAAGCAGCTTCTTCCCCTCCGCCATCAGATTTCTGAATAGACAATGAACCCATGAACACTCCAGTATTGTGCAAAAATCTTAGGCAGAGATATATATAGCTAGAGTGCCCAAGACTTTTGCACTGCACTGTAGTAATTTTGTGTATCGCACTGCAGTGCTGTCGCAAAAAAAAACAAATTTTATGACGTCTGTGAGTGATGATAAACCTGATTCTGATATGATTCTCTATTGTGGACTGAGAGTGGGAAGGGGGCAGGGAGAGGGGAACCACAGTTGGGAAAAGGGGAAGGGAGAGGGGAGAGAGCAGGGAGCACCAGAGAGACATTCTGTAATGATCAATGATCCAATATTTTGGAATCAAGTGACCTTGCCTGGTGTCTCAGGGCTGGGTGTGTCTGCACCCTAGCTACCTCTGCCCCCACCCTGGTACTCCTACTCTGCCACCTGTCCCACACCCCTCCCACTGCACTCCACCCTCGCCACTCCCAACATCCTTTGCTCCCACCAGATTTACAGTCTCGCTCTCCACACCATATTGATAAATACAGTACTGTGCAAAGTCTTAGGCACCCTAGCTATATACATGTGCCTAAAGAGTTCTGCACAGTACTGCATATCACTTTTTGTTCTCCTTTTGTCTTATGGTCATATGATTTGGACAGAACCATGTTGGAATCTTTTTTCCCAGGGTTGAAATGTCAACTACTCGAGGGCATATGTTTGAGGTGAGAGGGAGAAAGTTATAAGGAGACAGGCAGGTGCACAGAGAGCGGTACAGGAAGTAAATACTGCGTGATTGTGGTGTTTTAGACGGGCACATGAATATGCAGGGATTGGGTGGATATGGTTAACACCATCACAAAATGCTGGAGGAACTCAGCAGGGCTGGCCACATCTATTGAGAGGAATAAAGAGTCGAGACCCTTCAACAAGATTGGAAAGGAAGGGCGGGGGCGGGGGGGGGGAGCAGCCAGAGGTGTATGGATCACGTAGAGGTAGATGGAATACATTTAATTTTGCATCATGTTCAACAGAGATTGTGGGCTGAAGGGCTTTTCACTGTATTGCTTAGGTGGATTTCACTGTCTGTTTCGATACACATGAATCTAAATTGATCCTGTGCTGTTCTGTTCTATGATCTATATACGTACACCCAATCTGATATCACCCAAGTCCTCTGCAAACACCAATTCACTCAATGTCAGCAAGACCAAGGAGCTGATTATTGAGTTTAGGAGGATGAAACCTGAGGCCCATGAGCCAGTCCTCATTGGGGTATCAGAGCTGGGGAGGGTCAGCAACATTAAATTCCTTGGTGTTATTGTTTCAGAGGATCTGTCCTGGGCCCAGCACACAAGAACATTACAAAGAACGCACAACAGCGCTTCTACTTTATCAGAAGTTTGTGAAGATTCAGCATGACATCTAAAACTTTGGCAAACTTCTATAGATGTGTGGTGGAGAGTATATGGCTTGCTGTATTACAGCCTGGTAGAGAAACACCAATGCCCTTGAACGGAAAATCCTACAACAAGTAGTGGATACAGCCCAATTCAACATGGGTAATGCCTTCCCCACCACTGAGCACATCTACATGGAGTGTTGTCACAGGAAAGCAACATCCACTGTATACATGTGTATGATAAACTGAACTTGAACCTGAACTTTGTTCTAGCACAGGGTTCCCAAACTTTTTCATGCCTTGGACCTCTACCGTTAACCAAGGGATCGGTGGACCCCAGGTTGGAAGCCCCTGCTCCAGCAGGTAACTCCCTACCACCTTTTCAAGGGGAATGAGGGACCAGCAATAAATATGATGATGCACCATCAATAACTCTCGGAAACTGGAAGTGAATGATAGGCTGTTATTAACAGCAAAAGGGAGCACAACATCCTGGAGACTGAGGGAGGAGCAGCGCCCCAATCACCTTTATACAGGGGTCTGTGGGAGGAGCCACAGGAGCAGTCAGCGGGGGGGGGGGGGTTGCGCGTGTCCAGACAGGCATACATGGTTTACCACATATGGGCACCACTGTAGCATAGCAGTTAGTTTAGCGCCATTACAGCCTGGGGCGCTCCAGAGTTCAGAGTTCAACTCCAGTGCCGTTCTGTAATGCATCTCTGTATGACCTCCCCATGACTTTTTTCCCCAGGCCCTCCGATTTCCTCCCACAGTCCAAAGGCATAGGTTAATTGGTAAGTTGTCCTGTGTTCAGGTTAGGGTTAATTGGATTTTGTGGGGGCTGAGGGGGCAGAAGGGCTGAATAAAATACAGCCTGTGCCAGCAATGGATCTAAGAACAATGTAAAGATGAGAAAATCTGCAGATGCTGGAAATCCAGAGCAACACACATGAAATGCTGGAGGAACTCTGCAGGTCAGGCAGCGTCTGTGGAGGGGAATAAACGGTCAACGTTTCATGCCGGGACCCTTCTTCAGGACTGAAATGGAAGGGGGAAGATTCCAGAATAAAAAGGTGGTGGGAGGGGAAGGATAGCTAGAAGGTGACAGGTGAATCCAGGTGATTGGGAAAGGTAAAGTGGAGTGGAAGGAATCTTATTGGAGAGGAGAGTGGATTGTAGGAGAATGGGAGGAAGGAGGGGACTCAGGGGCAGGTGGAGAAGGGGTTAGAGGCCAGACTGGGGAATAGAAGAAGAGGGGAGGGGGAGAGTATTTTTTTTAAAAGAACAATGGGAGTTCAAGCTTGTTATTTTCCAGTCGACATTTCTCACTATCGTGCACTGGTTAGCAAGTCTGAGTTTAATTGCTCCTTGTCAGAGGAGCCTTGAGTATTTTCAAGTTCTGATTCATAAACGATTGCTGTGTGAGGAATCAGTTTTGATATACAGCCTCAAGCCAATCTAAAGTGATGGTAGCTCTCTCATGTAAAATGTCAAACAAATGATAGATTTTGGTTTTACTCTTGATCCATATTCCGCTCCCATGGGTTATTGATAAACATCAAAGCGCTATGTCGCGGTACTTCATTTGCTTCAGGACTGATGGAAAATTGGCTGAAGTCAGAATGATTTTTTCTCTACCATTGATGAAAAAAAATCACAGGAACAGAGGAAAGAAACATCTGAGTGTTTTCTTGCTTATTCAGTGTCTTTATCTGCACTTCATAGTGAGAATCAGTTTTGTTATCATTGATAGGTCAAGGGTCAACTGAATTCGCCACATACATTTACATGTATTAGGAGTTTGCTGTGGTGTGTTAGTCAGAGCGTGACAGACACAAAAACATTCAATAATTATAAAGAGTAAAGAATTATTATATAAACAAATAAACTTAAGAGTATGGATATGGAATAAAATATGCATAAATACATAAATAGCAGCACATATTTCCAACATAAATAACATTATAAAAATGTTTGCAAGTGTTTACAGCGTAGCGATTGAGGTGATAGAGGGGGGTGGGGCTAATCAGAATGGTTGATCAGATTAACTGCCCTGGGGAAAGAAACATTTAAGGTGGCGTGAAACGTATTGTTTCGCGGCTGCAGTACAGTGCAATACATGAAAATCACTATAAATTACACTAATAAATATTTTAAAAAAGTAAGTGGTGCAAAAAGAGAGCAAAAAGTGAGTAGTATGAGAAATCTGATTGCAGAGGGAATCTCGGTGTGCTATGGCAGTTGTCCTGTATCGGCCCGCAAAGCACTCCAGTAGGTGGTGAAAACTGCCCAGTGGATTATTGGCACCCAATTGCCCACCATTGAGAACATCTACCATAAATGCTGCCTGGGCAGGGCGAAAAGCATTATCAAGGATGCATCTCACCCTAACCATGGACTTTTTACTCTCCTCCCATCCGGTAGGTGCTACAGGAGCCTCCGCTCCCACACCAGCGGGCACAGGAAGAGCTTCTTCCCTGAGGCTGTGACCCTGCTGAACCTCACATCACAGCGCTAAGCAGTATTGCACCCATATTGTACTGTCTCAGTACTTCTATATTTGTGTTGCTTTTTACTCACAGTTATTTTGTAAATAACACTATTCTTTGCATTTCTGGTTAGAGGCTAACTGCATGTCATTTGGCTTTGTATATGTACACGGCAAAATGACAATAAAATTGAATCTACTCTAATCTAGTCTAATGAAGCTGTTCCTGTAACGTTGAGCGAGCGTGTAATTAATGCTGTGACATTCCTCTGGAATCTCACTTGTGAATCAAACAGAATCAGGTTTATTATCACTGACATATGTCGTAAAACGTGTTGTTATGCAAGACATAGAAATGGCTCTAAGTTACAAAAAAAACCTAATTATGCAAGTGAGCCATAATGAGGTGTGGTCATGGGGTCTTTGTCCATTCAGGAATCTGATGGCAGAGGGGAAGGAGTTATTCCTAAAACATTGAATGTGTGTCTTCAGGCTCCTGTACCTCGTCCCCAGTGGCAGAAGAGAGAAGGAGGCAAGTCCTGGGTGGTGAGGGTCTTAATAATTGATGCAGTCTTCCTGACGCATTGCTTATTGAAGATGTCCTAGGTAGTGGGGCCTTATTTTTCAAATTAAAAACACAAAGAGAGGACACTTTGATCTTTGTTGTGACAGAGGTATTGCCCAGCCGGAGGGCTGAAATGTATGTGTTTGTGGATGTTTGAATCTGCTCTGTGTGCTGAGATTAACGTGGGCCTAAAGATAAGGAATGTTATACAGTTCCAGCAAAGAGCAAGGTTCACCTCATCCCCCCTCAGGGGTGTGCGATGCCAACCAAGCCCTACTGGTTCAGCACTAGACTGACAATCTTGGAGCTCCTGGTCAGAATGATAAATATTCATCTTAATCCACAAAGTAGCAACAGTTCAACTGAAACCACCGGCGCTCCCTGCAATGATTCCACAGGAGATTACAAAGGCCTGTGATATCAGGAAGATTGAAACAGTGCAGGGAAAACTTGCAAAGATGTTGCTATGGACCTGAGTTACAGGGAAAGGCTGAGTAGGTTAGGACTGTTCTCCCTGGAGGACCGGAGCATGATCAAGAGTACAGGAGATTTGATGGTTATGAGGGGTATCAATAGGGTAAATGCAAGCAGGCATTTCCTACCGAGATTGGGTGAGACTAGAGATAGAGGTCATGGGTTAAGGGTGAAAGGTGAGATATTTCAGAGGAACCAGAAGGGAACTTTTTTCACTCAGAGGTGGTGCAAGTCTGCAAGAGCTGCCAGTGGAGGCGGTGGATTGGGCTTCAGTTTCAATATTTAAGGGAAACTTAGACAGATACATGGGTGGGAGGGGTATGGTCCTGTGCGGGGTCGATGGTATGGCAGATTCAGCATGGACTAGATGGGCTGAAGGGCCAGTTTCTGCGCTGTAGGGTTCTTTGACTCTATGACTACGACCTGTGTGATGACTCTGCCTCTTCTCTCCCCATTTTCCACTGCAGTTCATCAGATAATGCCGTTCGGTGGAATGCCCTGTTGTATAAAACCTCCTTTTTACTGGAGATGAGCCTTCCATCCCACTCAATTAGTGGGACGCTGTGGGAAACATCAAAACTGTCTGTGCAAGCAGCAACTCTCTGTTTAAGATCACAGAAGCAGTCTCTTCGGCCCATTGACTCTGTACCGACCATTAACTACCCCTGTGCACTAATCTTGTGTTAATCCTAATTATTGTTCTCCCAGTTCCAATCAACTCCACCCTTCAGATTCTTTGTTGTGGAATCAGTTCAGTGTTGAGCTGAGTGAAGTTATCCACACCGGCTGAAGATCCTGATGGTTGTGGGGTAATTACTGTTCCTGAACCTGGTGGTGTGGGCCCTGAGGCTCCAGTACCTCCTTGCTGATAGTAGTAGCGAGAAGCCAGCATGGCCTGGATGGTGGGGGAGCTGCCTTCTTGTTGCAGTGCTCCTTGTAGAGTGAGGGAGGGGAGGCTTTGCCTGTGATGGACTGGCAAGTTGTGTGCAGTTTAATTTTATTTGTTAGAGATACAGGGCCTTCCAACCCAACAAGCCACAACACCCAGCAACCCACCTACTTCACCCTAATCAGAGGACGATTTACAATGACCAATTAACCTACTAACTGGTATGTTTCTGGACTGTGGCAGGAAACCAGAGCACCCGGAGGGAACCCACTCGTTCACAGGGGGGACGTTTAAGCTCTTTACAGAGGATGCTGGAATTTACTCTGAGCTCCACTGCTCCCGAGTCGTAATAGTGTGCTAACCACTACGCTACCATGGTCAGGCCCCTTATCTAAGAAAGGAATGTGCTGGCATTGAAGAGCAAGGGGGGATCTAATTGAAACTATCAAATATTGAAAGGTTTAGACAGAGTGGATCTGGAAAGGAAATTTCCAATAGTGGACGAGCATAGGACCAGGGGGCACGGCCTCAGAACAGAAGGATGTTCCTCTAGAACTGAGCTGAAGAGGAATTTCTTTAGCCAGAGGGTGGTGAATTTGCGAAATTCATTGTCACAGATGGATGTGGAGGCCAATCCATTGGGTAAACTTAAAGCAGAACAACCTAATTCTGCTCCTGTGTCTTATGGTCTTATGGTGTTTCCCACATTACGATAGAGCCCACACTCCAAAAGTTCTTCATAATTGTAAATCACTTGGAGACATCCTGACATTATGAAAGGTGTCATAGAAAAATGCAAATCTTAATTGTTTTCCTCCCCTCCTGTTTCAACATAGCAGTGTCCTTTTGAAGGTGGAGTCCCAATTTGCACACAGATCTCCACCAGTGATTTATGCAAGGTCAGAATATTATACTGACTCCTATTCAAATGCCCTTGAGACCTGCCTCAAACCTCTTCACAGCTAAATACATTAGAATATTTAATTTGTCTTTTCCCTTTGCTTAAAGACATTGATGTTTCATAAATATTAATTTCATGCACTCTTTCTGTCAGCACACTAAGGGTATATTCTTTAAAAGGCTCACAATGTATTGCGGATTCCATTTGCAAAAATTGATCTAACCTATCTCTATTTTGTGAGAATGAAATAAGCCTGTTATCAGGCCCAGCAGACTGGGTAACAGCTTCTTCCCCCAGGCTGTGAGACTAATGAATACCCTGCCACCACTGAGGTCTCGGCACAAGGACAGCAGGCTCCTTGTGGTTTACCTGTACTGCGCTCTTCACACGCGTCGCGACCAGCGCAACGCTGTTACAGCACAAGGGGACGGGGGTCAGAGTTCAATCCTTGCGCCCGCTGTGAGGAGCCTCTGTACAGTCCTTCCCGTGGAACGCCTGGGCATCCTCCCATTGCCCTAAAACGCACCCAGTGGGTTAAGTAGTCATTGTCGATTGTCCCATGCTAGGTTAGACCGTCCGGGTGAAATTGGGTTTGAGAGAGGTTGCTGGGCTGTGTGGCTTAAAGAGCTAGAAAGGCCTATTCTTCACTGTATCTCTAAATTTTGAATAATATCTTATTAGCTTATTTGTGGTAATATTTTGCTTTATGTACTGTGTGTGCACCTTGGTCCAGAGGAACGTTGTTTCATTTGGTTGCATATATAAAAAACAGTCAGATGACAATAAACTTGAACTTGAGCTTATTTTTCCCGCCACCACCCCCCCCAACCCCAAGAATTTAATCCTTAATTTTGTTTTCGAATTCAGGAGAGACTTCTCCACCCAAAGGGTGTGGAATTTTATTCCACTGGGTAACACGGCCGCATTCAGAAACATAGAAAACCTACAGCCCACAAAACTGTGCCAAACATGTCCCTGCCTTAGAACTACCTAGGCTTTACCCATAGCCCTCTATTTTTCTAAGCTCCACATAGCCAGCCAGGAGTCTCTTAAAAGACCCTATTGTATCCGCCTCCACCATCGTTGTCGGTAGCCCATTCCACACACTCACCACTCTGCATCAAAAATTTACCCCTGACATCTCCTCTGTACCTACTTCCAAGCACCTTAAAACTAGTCCTCTTGTGCTAGCCATTTCGTGCTAGGCTGGGGAAAAGCCTCTGACTACAAGAAGCTGCAGCAGAAAGCTATGAACAGAGGACAGTACATCACACTAAACAGCCTCCCCGCCCTTGACTTCAGCTATGCTTCCTGCTGCCTCAACCTACATAACCAAAGACCCTTCCTACATGGGAAATTGTCTCTTCTGGGCAGAAGCTACAAACCAACACACACACAGTGCTGGAGGAACTCAGCAGGCCAGGCAGCATTGGTGGAAATTAATAGGCAGTTGATGTTTCAGGCTGAGACCTTTCTTCAGGACTGAGAAGGAAGGGGGAAGGCACCGAAGTAAAAAAGGTGGGGGGAGGGAAAGGAGGCTAGCCAGCAAAGAGTTGGAGCGCAGCAAAGATCACAGAGGGGGAGTAGTGAGAGAGGGTTTCACTGAACTCCCACCAAAGCTCAAAATACCTCCTGAAGGACAGCTTCAAGCCTGCGGTAACCAGACTCTTGAATGCACCTCTCGAAGCTAAAGACGTACTCTTGATCTCCCTGTCTCTCATCAAGGCCCTGGCACCACACTTTCTCTGTAACTCCACTCTTTCCTTTCCTCCTGTACTATCCCATATACTAATCTGCAGAATAATCTGTCTGGAAGGCAGGCAGGCAGACAAAAACTTTTCACCGCAGAAATGACCAATTACCCGTTCCCAATCCCATCACCTCTGCCTGGCCTCTGCCCCTCGCCTACACACTATGGGGACAATTTACTTCAGCAGATTATCCTACCAGCCCGCCTGTCTCTTGTGACGTGGGAGGAAACCCCCATGGCCGGAGGGAGAACATGCAAACGCTTCAGACAGCCTTTTCCAAAAGCTCCCTTCTGGAAAAACAAAAACTTACCACCATTTTAAAAGTTTCTTCCCAAGGCAGTTAATCTGATCAACCATTCTAATTATCCACCCCAACCCGCTCTGTCTATTCCCTCAGTTACTGCACTGTTAACTCTTTGAACCACTTTTTATAATGCTGTTTACACTGTAAATAAACGCTGGTACTTATACACATTTCATTCCATATCTGCACTTCAACCTCCAACCTTAGTTTTATATAATTCTTTATTCTTTTATAATTGTTAAATATCATTTTATTGTCTCTTGTCATGCTCTGACCAATGCACCACAATAAATCCCTAATACATTTAATCATATATGGTAAATAGAGTTGTCCTTAATCTTTGGTTTGATTATTTATTGAGATACAGATTGGAATAGGTCCTTCATCCCTTCAAGCTGTGCCGCCCAGTATCCCCAGATTTAACCCTAGCCTATGCAATGACCAGTTAACCTACAGGATCAACCAGCATGTCTTCAGACTGTGGGAGGAAACCGGAGCACCCGGAGGAAACCCACAAGGTCACGGGGAGAACGTACAAACTCCTTACAGGCAGTGGTGAGAATTGAACCTGCAAAGCATCATGCTAACCACAGGTCTAGGATCAGGATAGAATCTGAAAGGCTGGAGTTGGGTGGCCACTGTCCCGTAAGACTCAGGAAGAAGAATTAGGCCATTTGGCCCATTGAATCCGCACTGCCATTCCATTTTGGCTGATTTGTTACCTCTCTCAGCCCCATTCTCCCCATAACCTTTGACACCCTTACTGATCAAGAACCAACCGACCTCCACTTTAAATTAAAATGAGGGGGAGATACTGTATCTCAATGAAATCTATCAGTTATTGAAAGGCCTGGATAGACTGGATGTGGAGAGGATGTTTCTGTTAGTGGGAGAGTCTAGGACTAGAGGGCACAGCCTCAGAGTACAAGGACATCCCTTTAGAATAGACATAAGGAGGAATTTCCTTCTCCAGGAGGTGGTGAATCAGTGGAATTTGCTGCAGATGGCTGTGGCAGCTAAGTAAAAGTGGAGGTTGATAGGTTCTTGAGTAGTCAGGGCATCAAATGTTACTTGCTGAAGGCAGGAGAATGGGGTTGAGAGGGACAATACATCAGCCATGTTGGAATGGTGGAACAGACTTGATGGGCTGAATGGCATAATTGTGCTCCTTTGTCTTATGGTCTTATTCCAGTATTCAAAGCACATTCATTATCAATGAATGTATAAATTGTACACCTTGAGATTGGTCTGCTTCCAGGCAGCCTCAAAGCAAGGAACCCGAACAAGACCAATAACCACTGCGCGGAGGAAGAGGGAGAAAAAAACGTGGAACCGATAGAGTGAAGCCAACAGCAACCCAAATCAGACTGAGTCCCAGAAACGCTCCCGGAGCAGCTGGAGAAGGCCCCAAGCCTCAGTCCTCAGTTCATCACACCAGCAGGTTAGAAACACACAGTGGCTGGATCAGTTCACAGTCTCCGTGCCACGGAGAAAGGAATAAACGTTCGCAGAAGAGCAAGCAAATTCAGCCTGAGCCTTGCCTCCGTACCCAACATTCGAGCTTCCAGTCTATCTGTTCAGCACCGACTAGTGCCACCCTCCAGGACCCAAGTCCAGGCGCAGTGACACACCCAGACCGCCCGGTCCAAAGCCGTTCTCGATCTCACCAGATCAGCTCTGTGCTTGGAACAATCTAGCCGTGCAGCCCAGGTTAGGTGCGACGGTCATCAAAACTCTTCCATACCAACTCCTCTCCAAATTGCTCCAACAGTGATACCAACTCCGTCTGTGACCCTGGCTTAAACACGTTGAGCCTCGCAATGCCCCAGCACGGCTCATCCCCCGAATCAGCCTCGCCTCCACCTGCCTCCTCACTGTCTGTGACAATAGTTCACCTCAATTTGCTTCAGAAAAGATGTTATAATTAATGTTTTTAGTCAAATCTCTTGTCTTATGATTGCTCATCTTTGGTAGAGTCATCTTCAGCTGGAAGTCTTGTGGTCTACGAGGGGCGACTCATCTCCTACCTTAGGCCACAGACTTATCAATCACCCCTGATGAGTTATTAATTTAAAACTTTCTGCATAATGTCTCAAAGAGTTGACCTGCACATGTATATAACGAGAGCTGTATAACTCATCTCCTTCTACCTTAGGCCACAAACCTATCAATCACCTCTGTTGTGGACACTTTCCGGAGGTCCAAGATCCATATGCTCCACGACCTCTGGACTAAGTGTGTAAACGTAGGAGGGGGCTATGTTGAAGCTAGGTTGAAGCTATGAGCTAGGTTTTCTAAAATTGACGCCTTCTAGCTTAGGCCACGAACTTATAAATCACCCTCGCAAAATCTCCCAATGACTTGACCTCCATAGCCATCTGTGGCAATGAATTCCACAGAATCACCACCCTCTGGCTAAAGAAATTCCTCCTCATCTCTGTTCTAAAGGGACATCCTTGTATTCTGAGGCAATGCCCTTTGGTCTAAGATATCTCCACTACAGGAAATACCCTCTTCACATCCAGCCTTTTAATATTCGATAGGTTTCACCCTGAGAAAGCTGTTCAAACACCAAGGGGAAAGATAATAACAATTGAGAGAGATGAGGAGACGACACTATTCTTTCTGTGTTTAACTCTACAATGTATAATGACAAATGCTATTTATCACCTTGTTATTTGGGAAGCAGTCTAGATGACAAGCTGTTTCTTGTGCCCTAGAATGAATTGAGGTGAAGTGGAGCTAAAATTAATCTCAGGCGGTATATGGTGATATAGATTCAGTGGCCACTTTATTAGGAATGGGTGTGTACCAAATAAAGTGGCCACAGGAATGGACTCCGGTGCAGTCTTCTGCCCTTGTGACCCATCCACTCGAACGTCCAACATGTTGTACATTCAGAGATGCTCTTCTGCACACCACTGTTGTAACGTGTGGTTATTTGAGTTCCTGTCACCTTCCTGTCAGCTTGAACCAGTCTGGCCATTCTCCTCTGACCTCTCTCTTTAACAAGGCATTTTCTCCCACAGACCTGCCACTCACTTGTCTTTTTTTTTGTCTTTCACACCATTCTCTGTGAACTCTAGAGACTGTTGTGTGTGAAAATCCCAGGAGATCAGCAGTTTCTGAGATACTCAAACCACCCCATCTGGCACCAACAATCATTCCACGGTCACAGTCAAAGTCACTTGGATCATGTTTCTTCCCCATTCTGACGTTTGGTCTAAACACCAACTGAACCTCTTGACCATGTCTGCATGCTTTTATGCATTGAGTTGCTGCCACGTGATTGGCTGATTAGATATTAGCATTCACAAGCAGGTGTACATAATAAAGTGGCCACTGAGTGTATAACTACATACTTCGATAATAAATTTACTTTGAACTTAGAAGTGGCTTGCAAAGAGCCCCAAGCTTCTCCTGGGAAATGAGAGGTCAGGGACAGAATCTAGATACAGCGGAGACAATTATCAGGTGGTGACTAATCTTGCTGGATGTGATGTGGATTGTGGGAAAATAAGAGCTGGTTTAGATTCTAGAGAGCTTGGTGCTGCAAATCAGTTTATTCTCCGCTGTTTGGTCAAATAACCGGTTTAAGTTGTCATTCTAGGTTCTGTCCCACTGAGTGAAATTGGAACCATGTTGTTCTGAGCAGTAGGGTGGGCACAGTGAGACCCTAGTCACAGCATCGTGTTCTGTGGTGTCAGGGACAACAGCATTAAATCAAAAGTAAGAAAGGGGAGAAAATATCCAATAACTTTGGCAACATATGCGCTAGTGAGAGGGCTCACCTCAGGCCAGTGTCCTTTTAAAGGAATAAAGAGTTGACATTTCGGGCCGAGACCCTTCATCGGGACAGAGCAGGACACCCACCTTCCCCCTCCCCGGGTCTCCCCGGGACTCCTTGCCTTCCCCCCAGCTCCTTATTCTGGCTTCTATCCCCTTCCTTTCCAGTCACGATGAGGGGTCTTGACCCGAAACCTTGACTGTTTATTCCTTTCCACTGAAGCTGCCTGACCTGTGAGTCCCTTCAGCATTTTGTGTTTGTTAGTCTTTATTCCCAGAATCAGCAGAATCTCTTGTGTTTATGAATCATTTACATCTAACCAAACCAGCAAGGATTGTGCAGGGGTTAGCTGGCAAGTGCCACCATGCTTCCAGCATCCCCACAACTCGCGATCCCTAACCCATAAGTCTTTGGAATGTGGGAGGAAACCTGAGCACCCAGAGGAAACCCACACCGTCACAGGGGGGGACGTGCAAACTCCTTACAGAGAGCATCAGGAATCGAACTCCGATCGGTGCTCTAAAGCGATTGATGCAAGCTCTGATGCTTTCTTAGTGTAAATGAAATTCTATGTCCCCTGTTGAGAAGTGCACGCCATTTGATCCGAGGCTGGTGAAATAAAACCATCATCATTGTTTAAAATGCAGTCGAGCAGGAGACGGTGGAGACAAGATTCGCCAGACTAATTCCTCTCTTCAGGCGTGCTTAAACGTCACGGGGTCTGTATTCTTTGGCGTTTAGAAGAATGAGGACTGATCTTATTCAACCAGCCTCCCCTCTGTGAACTCTGTCTACAATTCTCACTGCCCCAGTAAAGAAGCAGAGCAGCATGGTTGTTAGCACAAAGCTCTACGGTACAGGCGACCCAGGTTCAATTCCCGTCACTGCCTGTAAAGAGCTTGTACGTTTCCTCTCACAGTCCAAAGACCTGCTGGGTGGTAGGTTAATTGGTGAACCCTGTGAATGGGCTAGTGTTAAACTGGGGGAATGCTGCGGGGGGGGGGGCGTGGTTCAAAGGGCAGGGAGGGCCATAAATAAATTAATGAAATTAGAGCAATACGATGAACAATCTTGTTTTATCTCCCTGCCTGAGAATCAGCACGTAGGAGGATGATTGAAAATCCGGCCGAGTGGTGCCACAACAACCTCTCACTCACTGTCAACAGGACCAAGGAGCTGATTGCTGACTTCAGGGGGAGGAAACCAGAGATCCGAGAGCCCATCCTCATCGGAGGATCAGAGGTGGAGAGGGTCAGCAACTTTGAATTCCTCGGCAGTACCATTTCAGAGACCTGACCTGGGTCCAGCGCGTGTGCAATTATGAAGAAAGCAAGGCAACGCCTCTACTTGCTCTGGAGTTTCTGAAGATTCAGCATGACATCTAAAACTTTGACACACGTCCATCACCATGTGGTGGAGAGTACACTGACCGGCTGCATCACAGCCTGGTATGGAAACACCAATGCCCTCGAATGGAAAATCCTGCAAAAAGCACTGGATATAACCCAGTAAAGAGGTAAAGCCTTCTGCACCACTGAGCACATCTACGTGGAGAGCTGTCGCGGGAAAGCAGCCTCCATCATCCCATCACCCGGGTCACGCTCTCTTCTCGCTGCTGCCATCAAGAAGAAGGTATAG
Organism: Hypanus sabinus; assembly: GCF_030144855.1. Taxonomy (NCBI): domain Eukaryota; kingdom Metazoa; phylum Chordata; class Chondrichthyes; order Myliobatiformes; family Dasyatidae; genus Hypanus; species Hypanus sabinus. Next base: position 172,856,956 of record NC_082711.1, read on the forward strand.
GATCCTCGGGACTCTCACCAAGAACAGTTATTACCCCTCGTCCTTTAGGCTTTTGAACCAAAGGGCTTAACTTCACTCAGCTTCACCTGCCCCATTCCCACAATGTATGGGCTCACTTTCAAGGACTTTTGATATTCATTGTTTATTTATTTATAATTATTCTGTCTTTCATTTTGTACTTACACAGTATGTTGTCTTTTGCAATGTCCAAGTTGGTGCAGTCTTTCAGTGATTCTATTATGGTTATTATTCTATTATGCAGTTATTGAGTCTGCCTGCAAGAAAATTAATTTCAGGAACGTATATTGTGGTATATATGCACTTCGAGAATACATTTACTTTGAACTTTGAACCCTGCACTGCACTCTCTCCATAGCTGTTCCACTTTGTTCTGCATTGTCACTGTTTTGCCTTGTTCTACCTCAATGCACTGTGTAATGACCTGATCGGTATGCGAGGCATGCTTTCCACTGCATCACAGTACATGTGGCAATAATTCCGATTCCAAATTCCAGATCCTGAGAAGGTTTGAAAGGAGAGATGTCAGAATGTTTCCACCAGTGGGAGAGTCATGAATAAGAGAACATCGGTACAAGATATGGAGCCAAGCAACACACACAAAGTGCTGAAGGAACTCAGCCAACCAGGCAGCATCTGTGGAAAAGAGTAAACAGTCGATGTTTGGGTCACAACTCCCGATAACTCCGTAATCCCTTAACATCCCATCTTTGCCTTAAGTTCACTCAGCAATGGAGCCCATGCTGCCCTCTTGGGAAGAGAATTCCAAGGAATTCATCACCCTCAGTTGTGAATGGCTAGCTCCATGTTCTGAGATGGTGATCCATAACCCTGAACACCTCATCCAGGACACACTTCAACTCTCCCGACCCTGGTGCAATGTTGTATCTGCCAATGAGACCTCCTCTCCTTCTTTGATAGGCTGCATGGGCCAGTCTGTTTAACTTTAAGGCTCATTAAAGATCAACTTTGTTCACCATACACATTTACGTGAATTAGGAATTTTTTTTGCCCTTGAGTGTTAGTCAGGGCTGACGTGCAGCAAAAAAACAACATTCAGCAATTATGAAGAGTTATATAAAAATAAAGTCAGAGGTTAGAGTACAGAGATGAAATTAAATGAGCATCAATACATAAATACCAGCATGTATTTACAATGTTGTAAGTGATGTTTTAGTGTTCACAGTGACTGAGGTAACAGATAACGTGAAGGGTTGATCAGAATAACTACCTGGGGGAAGAAACTTTGTTTTAATAACTTGATATTGCTATCCAGAGGGAGCTTTGGTGAAAGGCAGTGTACATCTGCAATGATTTATCCTGGACACATACACGTCCTGCAGTGACGGTCGACTGCAGCCACTGAACTTTTCGGCTGACCTGACAGTTTGCCGTAGTACTTGATTCTCGTGAGAGGATGCTCCGCCAAACCGGACAGGAACGGCTGATGCGAGTAACAGACACCAAATGCTGGGGGAGCTCTGCAGGCCAGGCAGCGTCGATGGAAAGGAATCAGCATTTGATGTTTCGGGCCGAGTGCTTATGGCAGAGGGGAGGATGCTCTCTCTGATGGCAGTGTAGAATTGCACCAATACGTTCTGGGGAAGATGGAATTTTTTCCGACTGCTGCAAGAAGTACAGCCTCTGCTGAGCCTTTTTGTCAATGAAGCCTCTCCACAGGAAGTTCCCTCAACCCAAACTAGGACTGAACCTAGTAAATCCATGCCCTTTATTGCAAGCGTATCCTTCAATCTGTCATTTTTTACTTCCTGCACCATTGCTCAATCTCTCACTCTTGCTTTCGTCACTTTATTGCATTCACTGTTCCTTCATTTGCTCTCTTTCCTTTCCCTTTCACTCCTCCTGAAAATTGAACAGACATGTCTCAATGATACTCTGGGTCCCACCATCACTCTCTTTAGCTCTCCATTATCGAGCTGATCAAAGGCAAACCACTTCAGTGATCGAGAGAATACCAACCCCTCCCCTCATTACGAAGCCTGTAAAATCTCCAAAGTTTAAAGTTTATTATCACAGCACATATATGTCACCATATGCTACCCTGAGATTCATTTTCTTGAGGGCATTCACAGTAAATAGAAAGAGACACAATAAAATCCATGAAAAATCATACACAACACAGACAATGTGCAAAAGACAACGAACTGTGCAAACACAGAAAGAAAAATAATAAGCAATAAATATCGAGAGCGTGAGTTGTGGAGTCCTTGACAGTGAGTCCACAGGTTGTGGAATCGGCTCAGAGTTGAGGTGAGTGAAGTTATCCACTCTGGTTCGGGAGACGATGGTTGAGGGGTAATAACTGAACCTGGTGGTGTGGGACTTGAGGCTCCTGTACCTCTGCTCTGATGGCAGCAGTGAGAAGAGAGCATGGCCTGGATGGTGGGGGTCCCCAATGATGAATGCTACTTTCCTGTGACAATGCTCCATGTCTTTGTGCTCAATGGTGGGGAGGGCTTTACCTGTGATGGACTGGTTCCCATTTCTCTAAGGCAGCTGAGGTCACAATCAAAATGAGGGTTCTGTAGATCAACGTTGGACCTTTCCCAGAGTGTTGCACTCATTTCCAGATACCCCACTTCATGAAATAAATCCAGTCTCCTGGAGAAGGAAAATTCAGGAAGCTGGAAAACTGAGACACTCAACGGGACAGGCAGCATCTGCAGCGAGGAAAACAGAGTTATTATTTCAGCTTGATGGCCCTTCATTGGAGCTTAACTCCAATGAAGTTAAGTCACGACATCCTCTTCGATCACCCCGGAGGTTCTGCAGTGTGCAAGGAAGCCTTTGATAATTAAAAAATAGAAGTTCTGATGAAGCTCGTCAATCTGAATTGCTAAATCTTGTTTCTTCCTCCAAATCTTGCTGCCTAACCTGTGGAGTGTTTACATTATTTTCTGTTTTTTTTAAATATGTTTAAGGGAGATTAGGATACAGATCAACAATGAAATTGGGTCAAAAATTGGCAGATGGAACTTAACTTGGGAGAACGCGAAGGGTGCCATTCTGTGCAAATAGACCGGAGCTGCACAGTAAGTGGTTGGACCCAGGAAAGACTTAATGGGGGAGCTGAGGGGCAGGTCTTTCAACAGAGGATGTGGGGCAGAGGGAATGAGCGGCATTGAATGAGACAGGTGGCACAGCGGTTACCATAACACCTTACAGCGCCAGGAACCCGGGGGCACTTCCCGCTGCTGTCTGTAAGGAGTTTGTACGTTCTCCCAGATAGACAGACAGACACATGGTCCCCGTGGCCATGTGGGTTTTCTCCATGTGCTCCTGTTTCCTACCACATTCTAAAGGTGTAAGGGTTGGCAGGTTAATGAGTCACGGGGGTGCGATTGGGCGACACGGTCTCATTTGGCCTGAAGGACCGTATCTCAAAATATTTAAAAAAAAAACAAACAATGTTTTAAAGACATTTGGGCAGTTTTGTGGTTAGGAAAGGTTCAGATGGATCTGAGCCAAATGCAGATCTTGGTCAGCATGGACGAGTTGGGCCGAAGGGCCTGTTACTCTCTGACTCCGTAACACCAGGGATAAGTGTTGCCGTTAAGTAGAAGAGAGCAGATAAGCTAAATTGTTTGCCTCGGAGTAGAGAAGTTAAATGGAGTTATATTTATTCTAAATCATAGTGAGATTAAATAAGGGGGATTTTTTTCCTCTTGACTAAAGCTGTGGTAATCAGAGAACTCATGTGGGAGGTAACTTGTCAAATAACCAGACATGGCATGAGCTAATTTATTTTACTCAGGAAGGAAGTCGAAGCAGATCCAATTTTCCTGTTGAAAGAGAAATTGATTGGCACTTGAAGCCAGAAATGCTTAGGGCCGTATTAAGGCATGGTGGCAATGGGCTGGCTCTACGAAAATGGTCTGAGTGGCCTCTTTCTGTGCTGTAACCCATGATATAGGAGCAGGACACTCAGCCCTTCAAGCTTGCTCCACCTTTCAGTAAGTTCAAAGCTGTTCGGATTCCTGCCTGGTCTTTCCTAACCCTTAATTTCCATTTATCCAACACCTATCATCCTCAGATCATAAGACCATAAGACACAGGAGCAGAATAAGGCTGTTCGGCCCATCAAATCTGCTCTGTCTTCTATCAGGGCTGATTTATTATCCCTCAACCCCATTTTCCTGTAACCACTGATGCCCCAATTAATCAAAATTCTATCAACTCCTCTTTAAATACACCCAATGACTTGGCCTCCACAGCCACCTGTGCCAATCAGTTCCACAGATTCACCACCCTCTGTCTAAAGAAATTCCTCCTCATCTCTGTTCCAAATGGACGTCCCTCTATTCTGAGGCTGTGCCCTCTGGTCCTAGACTCCCAAACTATAGGAAAATTCCCCTCCATGTCAACTTGTCCACTCTCTCTAGGCCAGGGGTCAGCAACCTGCGGCTCTGGAGCCGCATGCGGCTCTGGAGCCGCATGCGCCTCTTTCATCTCTGTGCTGCGGCTCCCCGTGGTTTGTTAGTTTTTGAAATGTAATTCGAAATTTGAAGATTATGGTGATCTTGTACAATCTAAAAACATTGTGGAGACCCCATTTCCTGGCACATCTGAACCGGCTCACAATTAGCCACCATTCCGGCTAAGGGAGATAGCCTACGGGGGTTTGTGAGTACGTGTCTTTTGGAGGGAGGCTTTAAATCAAGGCTGTTTAGTTCGAATAAAGTTACCTTTGACTGCAGTGTCTTTATTTTAGCGCTGCGTGTAGCACACCGCTACAACGTGTTTTTTATCGCTATTAATATACATCACCACTGCCAATGCCTGACACCCGCAAGTGCGCGCTTTCTTTTAATTTTTCGATCCAAGGTAGGCTAACTATGGAGTAACCTTCAACCCAACGTCTTTTTTTCGGAGTTCAAAATGTTTTTGTTGCATGCAGAAATGTAATTTCGTTTTCTCTGCAGGAGTTCATCAATTTCATAAATGCAACACATTATAATTTGTTTATACATAGCATAAAGGCAAAAAAAAACCGTTGTATGCAGTGTTGTTTCATTTTAAATGTCAAACGGGTTTTGTGGCTCCCAGTGTTTTCTTTTCTGTGGGAAATGGGTCCATATTGGCTCTTTCAGTGGTAAACGTTGCCGACCCCTGCTCTAGGCCTTTCATAGGTTTCAATGAGATTCATCCTTATTCTTCTAAACTCCAGCAAGTACTGGCCCGGAGCCATAAAGCACACCTCATAAATTAACCCTTTCATTTCTGGAATCCCATGAAGCTGCATCTGAATGAAGACTAATACTCCTCTGGTATCTGAAAAAATACACAGAAAATTTTAAGCCCAACTACAGAAAGAATTAAAACAAAATAGCTGAAGCGTAATGAAGCTGTGGTGATTGTGACACAAAGAGGCATTCGAACTCTGTGGTGTAATAATGAGTGAAGCCAGTGAGGTCACAGTATCTGGTACACAGTGCCCTTTCGAGATTCAAGACTCAAGACTGCTTAATGTCATTTGCAGTACACAACTTGTTCTTTAAGGCTGCTGTAGTGGAGGTGGTAATGGGGACAAACTCCAACCAATAATTAACCTGCGCCTCAAATAGCCTCTGACAGCCAAGTCCAGCTCCTGGCCTTCACATGTGGCTTAGCTATTGAGCCCATTGGAACCGTTTCTACTGACAGCAGAAAGAGTAAAGGTGGGCTGCAGGCACCTTAAAACCAGTTGCTTTGAGCAAATGGGGCTTGTCAGCCATGGTTGGCAGCTCATCTAGAAGAAGGGAAGCTGATCTCAAACTTCCACTGCCTTGCGACTATCCCCTTTCACGGGGAAGGCTTCGGGAGTAAACCCCAAGGAAAAGTCCAGAGCTGGAGTCCCTAAGGCAGCCCTACGTTGAGTTCACCGCTGACTGACAACACCTGTGACACTGCTGGTACCAAACTGTATCGGTCTCTGCCGTTCCTTTGGGTTTGTCAGGCGCATGGAGTGGGGGTGCTTCCTACATGGGCAACAACTTCCATATTGGACCACCCAGGCCTGAGTATCACGTGGAGAGCTGCGTCACAGCATCCATGGTCAACCCCAACCAACGGAGGACCTCTTGTGTAAAGAAGAACAAAATGACTGTTACTGCGGATCTGATGCGGCAGAAAAAAAGAAACGCAATAAGATAAAGAACACAATAATAAAAAAAATAACAAATGTAGAGTAAAGTTAGCTTATATACATAGATCGATTGTATTTATGTACATAAAGTGACACCAGTACATAAGGTGACGCTGACAGGAAATGGTAAAGTAGTGATGGCTGGGGGTGTGGAGGGGTGGGTTAGTCGGTGGGGGTGTTGATCAGCCTCACTGCTTGGGGAAAGTAACTGTTTCTGAGTCTGGTGGTCCTGGTGTGGATGCTACGTAGCCTCCTCCCTGGTGGGAGTGGGACAAAGAGAACAACTTTATTTGTTATGCACAGAATGTCCAGAGTGGGAATCGAACACGGAGCTGCGATGGGAGGAGAGACTGGAGCATTGTAGGTGGAGTTATATCTGCTTCGGGTGGGCCCTGTAGCTGAGATCTTGAGTCTGGAAGTGGAACACAAAATGGAAACTGTTCCATTATTCTAACTTGAAAGGGGGGAAAGTTCACAAGAGGTTAAGGCCACATGAGACCATTTCTGCTTCATATGAATTAAACCTTTTGGAAGACACACGTTTCCATTCCACAGCAGAATGTGCCCAGATCATCATTGTTTATGGATGGGAACTAATGGACCATTGATCTGATTAATCGGAGTGAGTTTAGCATCAAACTGCGGGTGTTTGTGGGCAAGTTGGCTCTCCAGCACCTGTTGCCATCTCAGCACAGGCTTCAGTCTTAATCAAACCTCGGAAGCCGGCTGATTTTCTTTGTACTGCACAAAGGTGTGCAAATTTCCATGCTGTTTAAGAATTTGGGAAGTTACTTTCCCTAAATTGAACAGATTGTTACAGCAGAATCTACATTAGTGATCTTGGATCATCCATAGTATGTCTTATTTATTCCTGCCCTCATCCCCAACAATGTTTCTTCTTTCTGGAATCCACCAGTCAGCACATACAGTGCATTCCAGTTAATTGGACCATCAGTTAATTGGGGATTATATGGGACAAAGAACAAAAATAATCAAGAAAATAGCTAGAATTCCTGTCATTTTTTTGGGCTATGCCACTTAATTGGAGCAGGTGACTGTTGCCAGACAGTTTCTGACCAGCATCAGTCACGTGCTCTTGCATGGCTGTTAGACGCTACACTGTGCTTAGAGCGAACAATTTTTAAATAAAGTCAGTTATGTGTGTTTGTGTTCAATAAGCAGAGGTTTTTGTCACTGATAGTTGCTGAGAAATAAGCAGCAAGACAATTCCGATTTGTTTTGCTCTCTGCGGTTTTAAGCACTCGGGCTTGCAGGCACCAGAAGCGGCCGGGAGTGAAAAATAAAATGATTTTACTACTTCAACAAGTCAGGGACTATGAAGAATATGAAAGTACTGACAATCAACTTGAATGTTACAATGAAAATGAAGATTTGGAGAATGCAGTCGTCAACAGCATTGTACGAAGGCAGTCTGTTATCTGCACTAGCCATCTGCATTAATTTTGTTCACTTACAATCAAAAGAACGTGATGTGAATGACTTATTATATCAATAAATATTAGGAACTAATACACAGTTTTACAGTACTGAATAGCATTGATAGTGTTCTAATTTGTTCTGTATTTCATTTAAATACATAATTTGTTTCTCAGTTTGTATTTTTATACCTTTTTAACTACTTGTGTGAAACTTCTGCTAACTGTGACAGCCATTTCCTTAGGTCAAATTTTCCTGATTCTGATGTGTCCTAGTTAACCGAAATGCATTGTATTTGACTATTGTGATTGCTTGTTTCCTACTCTGAAGGATAGCCATGTAGCCATGGCCTTAGTGAGCACCATTGTTACATTAGGGGTGGCACGGTAACGTAGTGCTTTACCGGTGTAGGATGGGAGCTCAGTTCCAGCCGCAGTCTATAAGGAGTTTGTATGTTCTCCCCGTGACCACATGGGTTTCCTCCGGGTGCCCTGGTTTCCTCCCACATTCCAAAGATGCAAGGTTAGTAAGCATTACTAAGTTGAGGGCATGCTATGTTGGTGTTGGAACATAATACTTCTACAGGAGGCCCCCAGCACATCCTGGACCATGTTGGCTGTTAACGCAAAGCAACACATTTCACTGTATGTTTCGATGCTTTAATGTATACGTGGCAAATAAAGCTCATCTTTAATCTTTATAGAGACTTCTGTTGTTCAGTGACATCTAGACAGGCAGTGGCAAACTTATTTCACATCAGATCCTTACCCCAGCATGAGACACTCCTTTGTCAGGAATGGCAACCTGGACAGTGGTCACCTTTGAGTCAAAATGCCTCCAAGGATTTAAACATTGTAGGCCGAAGGGCCTACATTGTGCCATGTGTTTGAGAAGCTGTGTGCTGATGAATGAAAAGCTGGGATTGGTAATGGTGGAATAAACATTTTGTTTAATTTGCAATAATGTCCTGTTGGGCAAAGATCTAGACGAGAAAATCTGCAGATGCTGGAAATCCAAGCAACACACAAAATGCTGGAGGAACTCAGCCAGGCAACGTCTATGGAAAGGAGTAAACTAATCGTGATGAAGGGTCTTGGCCTGAAACGTTGACTGCTTTACCCTCTTCCATCGATGCTGCCAGGCCTGATGAGTCCCTCCAACATTTTGTGTGTGTTGCTGGGAAAAGATCTCCCTTGTTTAATCGGTTAGGTTCTGATTCATGGGACCTACCAAGAATGTTCTTTTCCCAGGAGTAAATAAGCAAATACCTAGGACCCCTCTGCTCCCTTAGAAGGACGACAAAGACTCTACACTCTATTTTGAACAGCAGGGCAAGTTCTTGGTGTGAAAAGCAATCCTTATCCATTACACAACTTCCATGTATCATGTTGTCGTTTCCCGCACCTCACTAAGGGCACATCAGCTTTGTTATAGCTGAGACCACACTTTCGAAGTGCTCAGCCAGCTGGATTGGGATGTGATATGAGGGGTTGCGTATCAATGCAAGGTTTTACAGCTTCATTGAGTACCTTTGCTCCATCCGCCACTACCGGGAGGGATTTCCCCATGACCATCTATTTTAATTCCACTCCCCCATTCCCACTCCGACATATTGGTCCATGGCCTCCTCTACAGCCATCATGAGGCAACCTTCAGGATGGAGGTGCAACACCTCACATTCTGTCTGGGTAGCCTCCCACCTGACAGCTTGAACATTGACTTCTCTAACTTCTTCCCGCCCCCTTTCTCTCTTTTTCCCACTCTGCATTCCGGCTCCCCCTCACCCCCTTCTCTTCTCCTCACCTGTCTATTATCTCCCTCTGTGTTCCTCCTCCTCTTTCTCCCAGCTCTACTCTCTCCTCCTATCAGATTCCTTCTTCTTCAGCTTTTTACCTTTTCCACCAATCACCTCCCAGTTTCTCACTTTAAGCTCCCTCCCCCTTGCCTGCTCTCACATATCACCTGCCAACTTGTCTTCCTTCCCCTCCCACCACCTTCTTATTCCAGCATCTTCCCCGTTTCCTTTCCAGTCCTGATGAAGGATCTCAGCCCGAAGCATCAACTGTTTATTCCTCTCCATACATGCTGCTTGACCTGCTGATTTCCTCCGGTAATTTGTATGTTTTACTCCTTAACAGCTCTACAGACACAAGTGAGGAAGCTTGAGCAAAAGGGAAAAGGAGCCATTTCATGCGCTGGGGTTGGATCTGTGTCTGAAAATGTGACGGATGTGTTTATTCCAGTGACTGCTTTGTCCACGTTTCTCGGTCAGACAGATCTTTGTTTCAAACTGCCCGTTTGGAAACAGCTTTCTTCAAATGGAACCATAAGACCATTCCATCATGGCCGATCCCTCTTAACCACCTTCTGCCTTCTCCCCATAACCTTTGACGCTCTCACCAGTCAAGAATCTATCGCCCGCTGCTGTTGGCCTCCACAACTGTCTGAGGCAATGAGTGTCACAGATTCACCACCCTCTGGCTAAAGAAATTCTCCTTATCCATGTTCTAAAGGGACGAGCCTGTGCCCTCTGGTCCACTATAGGAAACATCCTTTCCTTATGCACTCTCTCTAGGCCTTTCAGTATTTGATAGGTTTCAGTAAGATCCCCCCCGCTCATTCTTCTAAACTCCAGCGAGTACAGACCCAGAGTCATCAAATGGTCCTCATACATTAACCCCTTCATCCCCAGAATCATTCTCATGAACCTCCTCTGACTGTCTCCAGAGAGGGAATGGAATCTGTTATGGCTGTTCCCATGGATATGCCACAATGTTACTTGCTGAAGATCATCTCAATCAAAATCCAACCCTCCGATCAAAAGTACTCACTCAACGTCCGCCACTGTAGCGTAGCAGCTTGTACGATGCTATTACAGCTCGTGGTGTTGGTGTTTGGAATTCAATTCCAGAGGAGTTTGTACATTTCTCCGGGTGCTCTGGTTTCCTCCCACATTCCAAAGACATACTGGTTAATAGGTTAATTGATTGTTGTAAATTGTCCTGTGATTAGGCTAGGGTTAAATAGGTGGGTTACTGGTGATTTTGGCTGTTCCAAAGCTTGTTCCATGCTGTATCTTAAAAATAAAAATTTAAAAAAAAAGAACTGGAAGATAATAATGAACAAAAATCAAGGAGATGAGTTTTGTGTTTATCTCTAAATAAGAAAACAAAAATTCAGTCACTTCGTATGATTTCAAGAAGTCTGTGGCTTCTGCTGGCCAATGGCCATCAAAGCCATTTTGGACATAAAGGAAACAGTGATGTGAAAGCAGGGAAAGGATGTAACGCGTATCCATTTCTCACTGACCCTTCGGCTCACAGTCCTGTACAACCAAGAAAAGCAAGGGCAACCTTCGCTCCCCCTTCACCATTACCCAAAGCGCTTAGCAGTCAACGTTCCTTTGAAACGTGGCCACTCTTACAACATAACAACTAAGAGTAAATATGGACATGTGATGGCAGTTAGTGAAACAAAAAGAAATGTCAGCAAATGAGAGAAGACTAGCACAATATATGGCCAAAACTGTAATGGAACAACTTTTATTCAGTGCTCACAGGGAGTGTAGCAGTGTCATTGAAGACACAGAGACAGGTAAATTTAACAGCAAGATGAAGTCCCCCAGCAACGTTAACATGCTAGACGCCAAGCCAGACAGTGGCACCTGGTGGCTGGAGGTCTAAACTCCCTTACCTCCTGATTGGATAATTTTTGTCCCAAACCTGGTTGGGTCCTGGTGGGATGGATGGATTTAAAAATAAAACTACACCAGTTTCGCTCACTCACTCTTCCCCAACCTGGTCTTATAGAGCTGGGCATGGTTGGTAATATAGAGATCTCTGGCCTGCCCTCGACCAGAATCAGACAGACACCAGGAAGAAAGCTGCTAAGACACTTGGGAATTGTGGGAAAGGTGGACTAGCGATCCATAGGCCTGGACCAAAGATTCAGATACAAGTTCAGGTCTTACTGGGAGTATGGGGTATTTAAATTCCTTTAAATAGAAATTTTAAAAAACAAGTTTCAGTAATGGTATGTAGATTGTCATACTAGGCTTACTATTACCCCTTTATGGAAAGAAGCTACTGTCCCTGTCTGATATCATCTCTTAAGCTCATAGCAACTTGGTCGACTCTCTGAGAGAAGAAACTTATAAATTTCTTTTCTCAGAGGGTCATGAATCTCTGGAATTCTCTGCCACAAGGGAGTTAGCAACCTCATTATCAGATATATTGAGGGTGAAGATGGATAATGATTTGAAAGATCCAGGAATCGAGTGTTATGGAGAGCTAGCACAGAAGGATGTGTAGATTGGCCAGGATCACTTTGAGTGGTGGAGTAGGTTTGATGGACCGAGTGGCCTCCTCGTGCCCCTGTTTTCTTGTGTTCCCACGACTCTCCTGAGTTGCACCATGACCACTTTCTCGAGGACAGTTATAGACGGGCAATAAATGTCATCAGAGCCCTTGCCATAAGGATGTATAAGAGAACATGCTGTAGAAAGCTACTGACAAGTTCCAGGTAGCACACACAAAACATTGGAGGAACTCAGCAGGCCAGGCAGCATCTATGGAGAGGAATAAACAGTCGACGTTTTGGGCTGAGGCCTTTCATCAGGACTCTTCATCAGAAACTTGGGCTCCTTATTCCTATCCGTAGACACTGCCTGATCTGCTGAGTTCCTCCAGCATTTTGTGTGTTACCCTGGATTTCCATCATCAGCAGAATCTCTTGTGTTCACGACAAGCTCCCTGACATTCTTTCACATCCTGCGGCCTAGGTTTAGCATATTGGACTCGGAAAGGGAACTGACCTGTCACAGAGGCTCCAGTACCTTCCTCCCATTATGGCAGGAATCTGTCATGAGGTTGGCTGCTCAGCTGAAGCATCAGAAAATATTGAAAATGGCTGTAGGCAAAGATGTGAGAAAGAAAGTGAGAGAGAGAGGGAGTGTGAGAGAGAGTGAGAGAGAGAGAGAGAGAAAAGGAGATGGAGAGTGGGGAGACTGGCAATGGCAGGAACTTTATATGCCAGGCTCCAGCAGATTCCATTAAGGAAGTGCACAATGCGGACTAAGAAAGCTATTTCTAAAAAAGATAGCTAAGAGTTTTTTTTTACACTCTTGGCTAAAAAAGTAAATAAAAGTGCAGGTACTGTTCACCCTACGTGTTGCCTTTTCTGACATGCCATTCCTCTCTGCTTATTCCTGGCCTGTGAATCTTGGTGCATTAACTACACACCAGCAGAACCATGTGGAATTAGAATAACTTGCTTAATTGACTTGGCTTCTTTTGCTTTGATTGATATAAGAAGCAACATTTGGTTTTGATGGCTCCGATTTAAAGCTGGGATTCTGATTTAACCTTCTCCCCCTCCATTTTAAGGTTTGCTTGACCCTGAAGGTTACTGTCTGCGGCCTCCGGGTGTGACCAACACACTTCAGGCAGCGTATGAGCTTGGAGGGTCTTGCTGCACATGCGGTCATCGCTTAACCCTGTGGTCAGATCACTGACAAGACTATCAAAGTCGCTGCATTGCTTTCATTTCTTTATAGAAACGGGCACAAAGCGCACTGCAGGCTGGAAAAGCCATTCACTCGGTCTCCCGCTTCCTCGTTCACAAAATGCACGAGATTCTGCAATCCGGAGTAACAAATAGCAAACGTTGGAGGAACTCAGCAGGCCATGTATGGGGTGGGGGGGGGGGGAGACAAAGAATTGGTATTTCAGGATGAGAGCCTTCATCCGTACTGGTAGGGAAGGGGAAAGGCACCAGAATAAGAAGGTAGGGGTGGGGAGGAGTACAAACTGGTAGGTGAGAGGTGAGAGGGAAGATGGGTGGATGGTGTTGGTGGAAGAGGATGATGTGACACGCTTGGAGGGTATACGTGGAAGAGGTGAAAAGGCTGAAGAAAAAGGAATTCTACGAGAACTAGAGGACATAGACTCAAGATTCGGGGGAGTAGATTTAGGATGGAGATGAGGAGGAACTGCTTTTCCCATGAGAGTGGTGAATCCGTGGAATTCTCTGCCCAATGAACAGTGGAGGCTACCTCAGTAAAGGTACAAATGTTTGTACTTAAGACAAGGTTGGATGAATTTTTGCATGGAAGGGGAATTAAGGGTGATGGGGAAAAGGCAGGTTGGTGGAGATGAGTCCATGGCCAGATCAGCCATGATCTTATTGAATGGCGGAGCAGGCTCGACGGGCCAGACGGCCGACTCCTGCTCCTAGTTCTTATGAATCTAAGAAGAGACCATGGAAGGAAGGAAGGGAGGAGGGGAACCAGAGGTGGTAATGGGCAGGTGAGAAGAAGAGAAGTGATTGCTCTTCCAATCTAGTCGTGATGAAAGGTCTCAGCCCGAAATATTTGTTCTTTATTCCTCTCCGTGGATGCTGTCTGGCCTGCTGAGTTCCTCCTGCATTTTGTGTGCACTCCTCACTCACATTTCTTTCTCACTCCTCACTCACTCAGTCTGCCTTCCTCTCCTGAAGGGTAGACTTGTTCAGGGGTCCAGTCCCATGTCTACCCTTCACCTCTCCCCAAATGGCAACTCCTGGATATTTTTAGTGCATATTGCACATGGTTAATTTGCTGGACCAGTAACCAGAGACCGTCATTATTGATCAGAAATCAAGAGTTCAAATCCCACCACTGCACCCGAGGAAATTAAATTCGTATCATATTAAGAAGGCTCCATAGCTCAGGGGTTAGAGCACTGGTTTTGTAAACCAGAGGTTGTGAGTTCAAAGCTCACTAAGGCATCAACATTGTTTTTACAGGGAAAAGTCAGGAGAATGGGTTTGAGAGGGATAATAAATCAGTCATGATGGAATGGTGGAGCAGATTTGATGGGTCACATGGTCTAACTTGGCTCCTATGTCTTGTGGTCGAAATCCGGAATAAAAATCCTTATCAATATTGATGTTTGCTTAAGATATTTTAGAAGACATACCATACAGCAGGAGCAGAATTAGGCCATTCGGCCCATCAAGTCTGCTCTGCCATTTGATCATGGCTGATTTATCTACAGTTTATCAGAAGCTGGGATTTCGGATCATTCTTTTCATCAAGATGTCCCAAATCTTTCAAGACCTCTGCCGACAGTGTGTGACTACCCCTTCCACTGTCTCCCTTCCTACAGTGCCCCTTTCACAACTGACCAGAACACCAGGTATGCTTCTTCTGACAATGAACTCATAAACAGCCGCTGGATCTCGCTCGGTGACATGGCACTTCACTGCAGTGGCTTCATGTAAGAGCAAGCTGCTATTGCTGTTGTACAGGTTCCAACGCAATAGGGGAAAAATAAAGAAATGACATTTTTAATAATCTTTAATTAGCCCATAATGAGTGATAATTAAGCTGCCTTAAGAAACTATAGAGTTTAACTATCATCTCCGGGAACCTGTTCAACAACAATTGTCTACAGGTGCGTTGCTTGGATTTCCACCATCTGCAGCTTTTCTCTTGTAGGTGTAAAGATGAAAGTAAAAGTAAAAGATGATTGGAGACAAAGTTAAACTCAAAGGGAATCAGGGTTTACATCATAAGGCCAAAAGACCTCAATATATAGGGGCAGAATTAGACCATTTGGCCCATCGAGTCTGTTCTGCCATTTCATCATGACTGATGCATTTTCCCTCTCAGTCCCGACCTCCTGCTTTCTCCTGTATCCCTTCACACCCTGACTAATCAAGAATCTATCAGCCTCTGCTTTAAATATACCCAATGACTTGGCCTCCACAGCTGCCTGTGGCTATAAATTCCACAGGTTCACCACCCTCTGGTTAAAGAAATTCCTCCTCATCTCTGTTCTAAATGGACATCTTTCTATTCTGAGGCTAAGTCCCCTGGTCCTAGACTCCCCCACATCCTCTCCCTGTCTACCCTGTCAGGGCCTTTTAATTGTCATTATTGTTGGAGAAACCCATTTTGTTGACTTTGGGGAAGGAAACTCAGTCCTTACTTGGTTCGGTCTTGATGTGAGCCAGAGTCGTATTAATGCAGCGGATTGTTGACTGGCCTCTGAAATGGCTGGGTGAGGCTGTCAGCTCCAGGGAAGATGGGGTAAGCAGTCAAAGTTGTGCTGGCTAATGACACTGACAAAGTGATCTGGCAAAAACAACTCATCAACAAAGGATGCAAATAAGCACAAAGGCCTCATTTGGTTGGCGATGAGAAAGCCCCTCTTTGTTAGACCTTTCAGGTAGAGTCAGTGTATTGGCCACACCGATGACAATGGGTTGGTAGTAGATAGGGTTAATGCAAACTTTTTCCACTGAGGTCAGGTGGAACTGGAACTAGAGGTTTTAGGTTAAGAGGTGAAAGGTGAAATATGTAACGAGAACCTGAGGGGTATCTTCTTGTCTCAGAGAAGGTATTGTAGGGTAATGTAATTGGTGGAAACATACATAATTCACACCCAGCGACATTGAGTTGGTCAACACCCACAAAATGCTGGAGGAACTCAACAGGTCAGGCAGCATCTATGGGAAAAAAGTACAGCTGACATTTTGACGTCAACTGTCCTTTTTTCTATGGATGCTGCCTGGCCTGCTGAGTCCCTCCAGCATTTTGTGTGTGTTGCTTTGGATTTTCAGCATCTGCAGATTTTCTCTTGTTTGTGACATTGAGTTGCAGTTCACCTTAAGAGGCTGGCCTGACATGCTGGTGAAGTTATGTGAAGTTCTGTTACCGTGCTTTGTGTTCAGTGCTTGGAGTACAGTACAATAAATGAGTTGTCACAGCTTTGCTTAAACATAAAATGCCCACATTATTTGTGAAAACCTACAGCGTGACTATGGAACGAACTGCCAGTGAAAGTGGTGGAAGTGGGTTCAAAAGCCACACTTAAGAGAAGTTTGGATAAGTACGTGGGTGGGAGGGGTATGGAGGGTTATGGTCCAGGTGAGGGTCAATGGGACTAGGCAGAATAATGGTTCAGCAAGGAGTGAAGGGCCTGTTTCTGTGTTACAGTGCTATATGACCCTATGACAATATTTGGCACAAGGCCATTGCCCATCTCCTTAGAGAATACATCATAGCCAGTTGAAGTCCGGGAGAGGAGGTTGCACAGCCCAGGGCTCGGTCTTGCGCGGAGCGGATCCAGGGACACACTGAGACAAGAATCTAGCGGGAAACCATCACCGCAGCAGTAGGCGCCCACTGTCCTGCCCGAAGCTCATTGGTGTTCCAGAGCAAAATGTTGCCCATGATTAATTCTGATAAACTGGCATGTGCCAAGGTTGAGGACATTATGCTGATTGCCATATGCCGTAAGGGCCACAATTGAGGGACCTTCCTCAACTGTACACTAATTCGTCTTTTCCTGGCTAAGATGCATTCTGTAAGGAGATGGGCAATGGTCTTGTTCCCAATATTGTCATAGATCCATAGTGCACTGCAGCACAGAAAGAGTGACGCACAGAACACTGGAGTCAGGCAGCATCTATGGAAAAGTGTAACCAGTCGGCAGTTTGATCTTCAGGAATGAGAGCGAAAGGGGACGATAATTGGATGAAAGGGTGGAGGGAGGGAGAATGAGGCTTGCTGGAAGGTGACAGGTGGAGCCAAGTCGGTAGGAATCTGATAGGAGAGGAGAGTGGACAGTAGGAGAAAGGGAAGGAGGAGGGCACCCAGGGGGAAGTGATAGGCAGATGCAAAGAAGTGAAAGGTCAGAGTGGGGAATGGGGGGGTGGGGGGTGGTAAATTCATCAGTCCATCTAGTCTGTGTCAAATGGTATTTTGCCTCATCCCATTGACCTTCCCCTGCATTAAACTCCATGAACTATTTGGTCACGGTTTATCTAAAAATGATAATGAGCTAACATTAAGTTGTTACTTGTGATGAAGTCCTACAAACTGGAGGAATGTTACACAGTTGAATTGTTGAATGTTTCATAGAACATTACAGCACAGTACAGGCCCTTCGGCCCACAATCTTGTGTTGAGCCTTTAACCTTTATTGTAATGCCTGCACTGTTTTTGTGCACTTCATGCAGTCCAGTGTAGGTCTGTAGTCTAGTGTAGCTTTCTCTGTGTTGTTTTTTTAATTACGTAGTTCAGTCTAGTTTTTGTACTGTCATGTAAACGTTGTCTCATTTTTACTATACACTGCACCAGCAGTTATGGTCGAAATGACAATAAAAGTTGACTTGACTTGACTTGAACCTACCCTTCCTTCTAACCCAGGAGCTCCTAACCTTTTTTATGCCAGGGATCACTGCCGTTAACCGGGGGGTCCATGGACCCCAGGTTGGGAACCCCTGCTCTAACCCTTCTCTCCTACATAACCCTCCATTTTTCTATCATCCGTGTGCCTATCTAAGAGTCTCGTAAACGTCCCTAATGTTCTGTATTAGATATCTAACATTTCAATGAATACTGTATGTATTGAAATTAAAAATCCAGTGACATCAATGTCCCTCAAACACGTAATAAAATAAAATTCCTACGAGTTGGGAGGGACGAGTGACTCAATGAAGAGGGAACATACCCAAGCCTTCGGTCTGACAGTGTAGCGTTTAGCGCAGCACCGTACGGCACCAGTGATCGGCGACTGGGGTTCAATTCCTGCCTCTGTACGTTGACCCATGACCCCATGTGTTTCCTCTGGGTGCTCCGGTTTTCTCCCACCCTTCCAAAGACGTACAGATTAGAGTTAGTGACCTGTGGCCATGCTAAGTTGGTGCCGGCAGCGTGGCAACACTTGCGGGCTGGCGCCCAGCACGTATTCACACTGTGTCGTTGACGCAAAGGACGCTTTTCATTGTATGGTTCAATGTGGATCGAACATAGAGCCCATAATGTGGTGCTGACCTTTTAACCTGCTCTAAGATCAATCTAACCCTTCCCTCCTTCATAGCCTCCATTTTTCTATTGTCTACGTGCCTGTCTACAGTGAGAGTCTCTTAAAAGCCCCTAATGTATCTGCCTCTACCACTGCCCCGATGGGGCATTCCACACACGCACCACTCTCTGTGTAAAAAAACTACCTCTGACAATTCCTGTATTTACTTCCAATCACCTTAAAATATATCACCTTTTTATTAGCCATTTCTGCTCTGGGAAAATGTCTCTGGCTGTCCACTCAATCTGTGCCTTTTATCATCTTGTGCACCTCTGTCAAGAGGCCATTGAGTAAATAAAGCTAATCTTTAAGATTTAGTCTTTAATCTCTCAAATTTCCTTCTGTCCTGACACCCACCAAGCGCGCACAATTGTGCTCAGGGATGAGAAATTCTGACATAAGTGCCTCATCACTCCTCCGGGCCACGCTGTGGTAGGAGGGCAGCTCCGATACAATCAGGGTTAGTCTTGGCTCCCTTCCCAGTCCCCACACTTTATTGCTGTGGTGGAGGGGTGGAAGCTTGATCTACAAGGCTCCTAAAGAGTAATCTGCCTAAATAAAATACTTCTGCTGTAAAAGTTAACTGCCAGGAAATAATTTGTGTTGGAAAATGAAAAGAAAAACGACAGATACTGGGAAATCTGTAAGCAGCCCCAGTGGGCCGCAGGCCTGACTCCAAAATCCACTTTGCTCAATAAACATTTTATAGCCTTTTCTTCATATGTTTAAGGAAAAGCAGCCTCATAAGCAGTAAATAAGATGAGGTAAGTTGTCATTTTCACCACTGTTTTATTTGCTGAGTGTTGTACAAATTGCCTGTTCATTGTGTGGTAAATTGGATCTTTTCACAGGAAGGGCATTACAGTAAAGGATGTGGTAAATGGGTAATAACAGCCTTTGGCTGCTTTTATTTGGAATAGACATTACTTATCAGTGTTTAAAATACTTTCCCACTCTGCAAGTGAACAAAATGCTGCTGTGTTTGGGTGCTCTACCTTATTATAGTCATCTCAGAATGGTTTTTTAAGGTGAAGATGTTTAATTAGCAGAAGTATTGCATCTTCAGAGTGGGACATCCCATTTCCCACTCTTTTGAAACTAAGGGAGCTTTGCTACAGGGGGACGATGGCATAAGCTTGCATTGGCTGAGACGATCACCAGAGGTCATGGGTTAAGGGTGAAGGGTGGAAGGTTTAAAGGGGAAACTTCTTCACTCAGAGGGGTGTGAGAGTGTGGAACGAACTGCCAGTGCAAGTGATGCATGCCAGCTCAATTCAATATTTAAGAGTTCAGATAGGTACATGGATGGTAGGGGTAATGGAAGGCTATGGTCCCGGTGCAGGTCGATGGCTGCAGACAGTTGAGATGGTTTTGCACAGACGAGATGGGCCAAAGGGCCTGTTTCTGTGCGGTACTTTTTTTATGACTCTATAAACATGGAGGAGAAGATGATGTTGAGAGGGGAGTGGTGGGAGATTTGCAAGGAACAGAAGCTTTGACAGGGAGCTGCTGTGCAAGAACGCAGCCGGTTGGGAAGCATGGAATTAACCAGTTGATGTCTCGGGCCGAGACCCTTCATCAGGACTCAGCCTGAAACATCACTGTAGGTGCTGCCTGACCTGCTGAGTTCCTCCAGCATTTTGCACGCGCATTGCTCTGGGTTTCCAGTGCCCGTGGTTATGCTGGGCAGAAATGCTCGGTTACTTGCCCTGCCTTCCATGTAATCGTGTTACTGCAACAGTAACCGAAGAAATTCACCACTCCTCATGCCAGGCCGCTGCCAGTTAGGCTGAGCTTGTTGTTAACTGGTGTAAGAGAGATTCAAAAGAGAACTGGGAGGTCACTTTACACAGAGGCTAGTGAATCAGCTGCCAGAGGAGGTGGTCAAGGTGGGTATAATTACAACATTTAAGAGGCATTTGCATGGGTACATACAGGAAATGGCTTGGAGCTTGTAGACTGTATGTGGGCAACCGGGACTAGCAGGGCAGATGGTTGGCATGGATCAGTTGGGCCAAACGGCCTGTTTCTATGCTTTGTTACTGTATGACTCTGTAACTGGGGTTTCTGCATCCCCATTTGTGCATATCCTCAGCTCAGAACACCCATCCCATACAGACTTAAACTGGGACTAGCAAGGAGGATGGCATGGTCAGCACAGACCAGATGGGCTGAAGGGCCTGTTTCAGTGACTCTATATTCGCTGTCCGGCATCGCCGCTGATGTACATGCTCATCTCTGAACACCCATACTGGGCAGAGTTATCTTCGCCTGTCTGGTAGGGCCTGTAGGCTGGACGTCTGTGCGAGTGGGAGAGAGGAAAGGGGCTTGTCTCGCCGTTGCTGTTACGTGGCTCTGCCGAGCACGCTACGTCAGTGCCGGAAAGCGTGGCGACACTTGTGGGCTGCCCCCCCGCCCAGCACGTCGTTAGGTTGTTAACGCATTTCACCGTATGCTTCGAGGTGCGTGGGGTAAATAACTCTGTGTCTGTGCATAGAGAGGGAGGGTAAAGGCTACCGCGACACCAGCAAACCCCATTCGATTCCCGCCGCTTAGTATGTTCTCCCGGTGACTGCTTGGGTTCCACTTTCCTCCCACATCCCAAAGTCATTCCGGTTAGTGGGTGGCCGGACAGGTCTGTTACCATGCTGTATCTCTAAATAAATATATCTGAAGCCAGTTCGTTCCAAATCAGGGGTAGATGTCGAACACACTGAGCCTAATCCCACGGTTAACCTAGTCCCAAATGAGCACCGCACTTAGGAGAGAGAATGAGAGGAGGCTGGAGCCAGCTGGTCTGAACTGCAAACCGCAACGTCCGGCCCTTGGCACCACTCCCCCTTCCACCAAGCACTCTTCAAGTTTGCCGGTCAAGGTGACCCGCCTTCTGCAGGTCTGCCGGCACTGGGGTTAGACCCGCATAGCCTGAGTGAAGGGCTAACTCTCTCGCCGCAGCTTCCGGGAGGTGAGGTCCTGACCCCGGTCTGCCAACATGGCCTCCTACCCCTCCCCCCACCTCCAAACTCGTTGTCATTAGCACCTTGAGCTCTATCCCTATCTGGACCCAGGCCTCTCTTTACCACCCATGACAGTCACTGTTCGAAAGAAGCACATTTACAAAAAGGGAAACTGCACTTCTTATCTTGATTTCTTCCCACAAGAAACAGCTTTTCTTTATATATACATATATATCTATATATATGTGTGCATATATACATATATATCTATATATCTATAGTATATGTATATATTTAAAGCAATTCTGTAAATTCAGGTACAACAAATTTAATATTTAATACAGAAAAAATAAATCAGGTTGAGAAGATTTAGTTTCTTCGTCAAATTGAACCACATCCAGAACATGAGGGTTGTTTCCATATGATCATGGAAGTTTACGGCACACACTCAGACCATTTGGCCCATCGCGTCCTTGCTAACTTGGCCTATCCCACTTCCCAGCTCTTGCTCCGTAGCCTTGAAGGTTACGTCGTTCAACGCTGCCTCTGGGGGCAGACCCAAGGAGGAGGCAAAGCAAGTTAGCTAGAACAGCGCAGAGATTCTCACCCAAATCCAAAGCTTCTGTAAAAACCATCCACTAATTCTCCGAGACAGAAAGAAATACTTCAGCATGAACTGTAACAGGGTAACAATATAATCTGTAAACATATATTTCCAGAAATTAATATACCTCAGTTATATAAGGGCTGTGCATTGAGCAAAATGATAGGTTGACACATCAAAAAAAATATTCCATTGGGAATTTTTTCATACAATTATCTGGCCTCCAGTTTTTGGTACCTGAACGAATCAGGCACAGCCTCTCAGACCAGAATCATCCTTTGCGATTATACAATGCATATTATTCAGCTGGGAGCAATGTAGCCTCATTAGGAGGCTGTTGATACCGCTTGGTTTCTCATCTGAGGGCTTTGTAGGGTTGCTCACATCTGAGGCAGAAAACTCGGAGAGCCACCGTGCGCCTCAGTTCCCATCGCACGCCCTTGTGTCCCAGGGGCGGTGTGATCGGGAGTTCGAATCGTTTCCCCAGGTCACTGCTCAGCGAGGACTGTCCAAGGAACACTGGGGAGTTTGTTTATTTTCTTTTGTGTCGTTTGTGTTAATTGGAATTAAGCTTCCAAGCAGTCTCTTCTGGACAACTCTTTTCCGCTCGGGTTGGAGTGGGAACCGTTGAGCTGTGTGCTGCCCATTTGGGTACTTTATTCCGAGGATTTCCAGTAGTCCGAAGCAGAATTCCATCCCAAAAAATCCACCGGTTCCACCTGAGCACACAGCAAAGATAATTGAAGTTTCAAAAATCGTCACAATTTTTTTGTTTTTTTAAATATTTATTTTTGGTCCCTATGGATTGGTGGCAGTGTTAGAAAGTTTTTGCCCTTCTTATTACTGGGGGTGGGTGGGGGTGTGGGTCGGAGAAGGCGGGGGTTTCAGCGGACAACAAGGACCAATGCAAGGAGGAAGGTGAGCCACCCGGAGCCAGAGGTGAGCCTCAGTCCCCTGCCGGAGGGCTGCTGGATGCCGGGTGGCAGCTCCAGGCGGGTGCGGCGGGTGCACTTAATCCGCGACTTGTGCCTGGTCGGGTAGGGGTGGACGCCTTGCTCCTTCTGGCCAGCGTCCGGTAGGTAGTCGTTGCCCCACGCCCCGTCCAGCTGCCCGTCAGCAGCGCCCTTTGGAGCCGCTTCTCCCAGGTAGTTCTTGGCCGAGTCGTCCCGCTGGCCCGTGCCGTTCTGACCTTTGACCAGGGCTGTGCCCCGTGACGGCTGACCCCCTCCCAGCCTGACCTTGCCCGGGTGGTGGGGGTGCTGCTTGGGGCTCGTCCGGATCTGGTTAAGCGAATCTGGGCTTGTGCAGTTTTTGAAGAGCTGGGCAGACAGGACCTTGAGGTCTTTTCCCTGTACATCCCTGGGGGATTCACAAGTAACACTGGAGCTCGACCCTCTGAATCTCTGTAGCCATTCCCACAAGGATCGAGCCTTACAACTACATTCCCAAGGATTTCCATTCAGCCTGAGGTACTGTAAGGAGCCAAGCTCTGCCAAACATTCACCCGGAAGCAAACTCAGACTGTTATTGAACAAATACAAAATGGTAAGGCGGCGGAGATCGTGAAACGCCTGCTTATTAACCCAGTGAAGCTTGTTCTGGTGGAGCAGGAGTCGATCGAGGTTGACCAGCCCTCTGAAAGTGTTCTGGGACAAACTCAACAACTTATTCCCATGCAAAAAGAGCTGAGTGAGGTTAACCAGCTCCAGGAACAGGTCGTCCTGGAGGTACTCGATGTGGTTGTCTTGCAGGTAGAGGTATTGCAAGTTATGGAGACCTTCAAAAATTCCATTGGGCAAGAAAGCCAAGCCACAGCGGTAAAGATGCAAGGAGTGAAGCCTCTCCAGACCATTGAAGGTCTCAGCATCCAGGAATCTCAGGTATCGATTGTCTCCCAGATCAAGCTCCTCCAAGAGGCTGAATCCCTGGAAAGCCTCCGGGTCAATGAAGGTTATGTTGTTGGAGTACAACCAAAGGGTGACGGTGGACGGGCTGAAGGTATTCCTCAGGAGAAGTGTTATCCGGTTATTCTGGAGGAATATTCTCTCGCTGTTGGCAGGAATTCCTTCCGGGATGGTGGTGAACCCATGCGACTGGCAGGTGACGGTCATGGGAGATGGGTAGCAGACACAGTGTCGGGGGCAAGAGACCGAGACGTGGAACTCCAATCCCAGCAACACCAGGAACAGTTCGAGGTTACACCCTGCAACAGAAGGAGAGGCGCAAGGTAAGTCACAGTACTGCCTTTATACCATTCACTAAAATGTATTAATTTACTCTGTTCAGGGAAAAATTGGTAGCAGTCATAGAACACAACAGTGCAAAAAAAGGCCCTTCAGCCCATCTAGTCTGTGCTGAACTGTTAATCTGTTCTAGCAATTGGTTTATCGTTGTTACATGTATCATGTTACAGTGAAAAGAGGGTGGCATGGTAGAGTAGTTGTTAGCACAACGCTTTACAGCACCAGCAACCTTGGTTCAATTCCCGCCGCTGCCTGTATGGGGTTTGTACATTCTCCCCGTGACCGCGTGGGTTTCCTCCGGGTGCTCCGGTTTCCTCCCACAAAGATGTACTGGCTGGTAGGTAAATTGGTCATTGTAAATGGTCCCGTGATTAGACAAGGGTTAAAATTTGGTGGGTTGCTGTGAGGGCCAAAAGGGGCCATTCCACCTCTTGATAAAGTAAATTAATAAGATTTTGTTTGTATACAATCCATTGGGCTAGTACAAAAGGAAGAGAAACCAGAATGCAAGGCTCACGATCATTATTACAGTCCTGTGCAAAGTTCTTGGGCACACACAAATAGTTAGAGTGCCTAAGACTTTTGCACAGTACTGCAGTAATTTTGTGTATCGCACTGTACTGCTGCCGCAAAAAAAATAATTCATGAT
The DNA here is from genome assembly GCF_030144855.1 of Hypanus sabinus. Classification (NCBI taxonomy): domain Eukaryota; kingdom Metazoa; phylum Chordata; class Chondrichthyes; order Myliobatiformes; family Dasyatidae; genus Hypanus; species Hypanus sabinus. The sequence goes on from NC_082711.1 coordinate 172,881,862, forward strand.
GTATGTGAGTGATGATAAACCTGATTCTGATCTGGGTCTCTGTTGTGGACTGAGAGTGGGAGGGGGGCAGGGAGAGGGGAATCATGGTTGGGAAAAGGGGAAGGGAGAGGAGAGAGAGAGCAGGAAGCACCAGAGAGACATTCTGTGATGATCAATAAACCAATTGTTTGGAATCAAATTACCTTGCCTGGTATCTCTGAACTGGGTGTGTCTGCACCCTAGCCTGCCTCCCCCCCACCCCACAGCCCTGGCACTCCTTCTCTGCCACCTGTCCCACACCCCTCCTGTGGTGCCCCACCCTCACTATTCCCAACATCCTTTGCTCCCGCCAGTTTTACAAACTCACTCTCCTCTCCACATAGACAAATACATCACTGTGCAAAAGTCTTAGGCACCCCCGCTATATACATGTGCTAAGACTTTTGCACAGGACCGTAAATTGGGAGCAAGAGTTCATCGTTATCGTATAAAAGGTCTGTTCGTGAGTCCAATATCAGTGGGGTTAAGTGGCCTTGAGCTTGGTGGTACATATTACATCTGCGCGGAAGAAGAAGAACAACAGAGCAGTATGATTAAACATTTGTATTGGCACACGCCAGGCGCCATTACAATGTGGGAGCTGCGAACCGAGATGAAAACATGCGGACTCGAAATCCCACACCCGAAAGAGAGTGCCTCCCGCATGCCAGGGGCCCAGCCGACAGAGACGTCCACACTCGCCACGTCCTCACCGTCCATCTGACCCGCCACAGTACGAGTCCAAAGCATTCGTTTCTCCTGCCCACTGGGAGGAGGGAGAGGGGAATGGTCAGGGTGGGAGAGGTCCCTCATTATGTTGGCTACATTCTAAGGCTGTGTAAAGTGCATATGGAGACAGTTTTTATTTAGAGATACAGCATGGAACAGACCCTACTGGCCCAACGAGCCACACGTCCCAGCAACCCACCAATTTAACACTGGCCTGATCACAGGATAATTTACAATGACTGATTAACCCACTGACCAGTGCGTGTTTTGACACTGGAGTAGCTGGAGGACAGCCACGGGGTCATGAGGGGAAGGTACTAACTCCTTACAGTCAACCCCGGAATTGAACTCCAAACTCCAACGTCCCAAGCTGTAATAGCATCGCGCTCACCGCTATGCTACCATGGCGCCCCAGTTCTGTGTCGCGCCTGAAACTCCCTGCGGTTTCTTGTAGCCTAGGGCAGAACAGTTGCCGTACCAAGATGAGATGCACCCAGACGGGATGCTTTCTATGGGTGGGGGATGATTAGTGACAGAAGAAATGTAATTTCGGTACAGTAGTGTGATTGAATAAAACATAAAACTGGAAAAACTGGTGTACTTCATCTGACATTTATTAAACCTAGTCAACTTGAAACTGGGGGGAAAGAAATTTGGTCTTTGTCAAAAGCCCACAATGTGCCGCCCTGTCAAACAGCCTGCACATCTCATTCAAGTGCGAATGTCACAAGAACAGCTACACAAGTAAAACAGGAGCAGGAGAAGGCCACTCGGCCCCTCAAGCCTGCCCCACTGTTCATAGAGCTATACAGCATGGAAACAGGGCCTTTTTAAATTAATTGATTTCTTTATTTCGAGATACAACGCAGAACCGGAGCTTCCAGCTTGATGAACCACGTGGCCCAGCAGCTATTTAACCCTAGCCCTATCGCAGGACAATTTACAATGACCAGCTGACTCACTAAGCAGTACGTCATTGGAATATGGGAGGACATGGGAGCACCCAGAGGAAACCCGTGCATTCACAGGGAGGACGGGCAAACTCTTTTACAGACGCTGTTGGAATTGAACTGCAACCTCAATGCCCCGAAAGCTGCGATAGCGTTGCGCTAGCTGCTACGCAATCGTGTTGACCACCTGGTTCATGCTGACCATGAGGTCTACCTGAAGTAGTCCCAACTGATGGCATTGGGTCCTCACTTCTCTTCACCTTTCCCACCTGACCAATCCAATATGGTCATGCATCATCTAAGCTGGCCTCAGCTCCTCTCTGTGTGCCATGTCTCCATCATCCTCAATTCCTTTGACCTTTTGAACATTTATCTGGCTCCACCTTAAGTATCTCTAACCATCTGACCTCTACCTCCCTCAAGAGCAGAGAATTCCAGAGATTCTCCACCCCCAGGGAGGTCTCTCTCCACCTCAGTCTTAAATGACTGGCCCCTTATTTTCTATAGCTATGTCTCTTTGTTCATGACTCTCCCACTTGTGGAAGGATCTCAACATCTACCCTGGCAAGCCGGCGATCAGGGATCAGAGTTTAATTTCTGCAAGGAGTTTGCACGTTCTCCCCATGACTGCGTTTCCGCTGGGTGCTCCAGTTTCCTCCTGCTTTCCAAAGACGCATGGGTCAGGGTTACTAAAGTTGTGGGCATTGCTATGTTGGCACTGGAAACATGGCAACACTTACGGGCTTCCCCCTCAGACTGCGTTGGTTGTCGACACAAACGATGCATTTCACAGTATGCTTCAATGTATATGTGACAAATAAAGCTAATCTAATCGTTCCCTCTCTTCTCTTTATACCAAGAGGCCATCTCCTCTCTAAGCCTCCATCTTGCCTGCAAGGTCTCAGAATGTCTTCCACCACAGGTGCTGCGCGACCTGCTAAGTTCCTCCAGCAGTTTGTTCCCTGAACCAGGTTCCAACCTTTATAGCGTCTTTAAAAAGAAAAGGCATTGCCTAATTCAATTTCTTTATTTTTTAAAAATCTTCATTCATTCATCCATGCAAGAGCGAGGTCAAAGTCATGGCCAATCCTCCCTTCGGTCTGCATTGCAGCAATCACCTCAGAAAGCATAACCTTACGAGGAAACGTTGAGTGAGCCAAGGCTTTTCTCTCTGGAGTGAAGGAAGATGAGAGGTGATTTGATAGAGGCGTACAAGATGATAGGAGTCATAGAGGGAACCGCCTGAGACATCTTCCCAGGGTGCATATGGCTAATATAAGCAGGCCTCATTTTACGGTGATTGGAGGAAGGTGTAGGGGGAGATATAGGGGTAGTGTATGTGGTATCCAGGGAGGGTGACACCTCTGGTGAAGGTGTTTACCATGTCCTTTCCAGAGCAGTTGACTCACCTTTACCCCTCACTCTACACTCAGCTCTCACCTGAGGCTCCAAGAAGCTGTTTGCATGTGACAGTGGCCACACCTGGTACACCACCTCGACGGGGACGGGGGGGCTAAACCAGGTGAGGGTGGCAGCAGCCTCATACCCCGGCATGTCCTGGCATGCGAAGTCAGGACTGGGCGGGTGAGATCCAACGGCCGGGGAAGTTGTTCTGCTGTGCTCCATGGAGGGCGAAGGCATGACTAGGCACGAGAGACGTCACGGTCATCCACTAGGAAGACCCCAGTTTGTCGGGCTTGTTCGTACCACTGAACTCGGACTGCTGAGGTGGAGAGGGTAGAACCGTCACAGCTTTTCCACTTTAAAAACTCTCCTGCACGGGTCCCCATCACTGTTGTCATGATGGACAACACAGGGGCAGATGTCAGAGGTAGCTTTACACAGAGAGTGGTGGGTGCGTGGAACACCCTGCCAGGGGAGGTGGTGGAGGCAGATACATTAGGGGCATCTAACTCTAAGATAGACACCTGGATGAAAGAAAAATGGAGGGTTATGTGGGATGGGAAGGTTGGATTGATCTTCCAGTACATTAAATGTCGGTATGACTTTGTGGGCAGAAGGGCCTGTACTGTGTTGTAATTTTCTATGTTTCGTCACCTCAGTGTGGTTGGACTCTCTGTCAATATTCAGCTAAAATCAACTAATCCAGCACAAAATGCCACATCGAAAAATTATTGTAAGGGAGACCGCTGTCATGAAATATTTAATTTGTTTTCCAGCCGTGATCATGGGTAAAAGCTATTGGCTTAATGCAGTCTCTTCGCCAGCCTCGACTGTTCATAATTGATGTTTGGGAAAATAGTGCTGTTTTGTTGTGTGTATTTATGTAATTTGTTTATTTGGGAGTGCTGAACTCTTGCCTGTACAACTGCAGAGGGCTGCGGATTCAGAGCGCTGGATAAGCTGAAAATGGAACCTGAATTTTCTTAAATTACTCGTCTCCTGGGAAGTGCTTAAAAATACATCCATCGGCATAGCAACGGGATCGTGGCAAAGAGGGCAGTGGTGGAGAGGGGTCACACCTGCACGTTCATTCAAACAAGTCAGTGTGGTGGTGACGGGAGCAGGAGAGAGGGGGCTTGTGGTCTGCAGGGGGCGGAGATAGAGAAAGATTATTAAAAATAGCTGACTTTCCTGTCACTGCTCCTGCTGAAAGTGCCAGCACATCTGTAACACAGCTGGACTCCAACTGGGAGAATTGCCCAGATGTGGGAAGGCAGATTTTAAAACACAGGGCATAGAAGAGTTAGGCACAGCGACAGACCATTCAGCCCATAATGTCTGTGCTAAGCACAATGCCCAATTAAAACTAAATTTCTTCTGCCTGCACACGATCCCATTCTCTCCATTCCCTGCTGTATAACAGCTGCTTGTACATTGCATTTTATAGGATTGCTTTTATATTTATATTTATTGTGTTTTATTGTGTTTTTTTATGCTTATTGAATATTTATGCTGCATCGGACCTGGAGTAACCATTATGTTGTTCTCCTTTACACTCGTACACTGAAGAATGATGATGAACTGTCTTGATCCCTAAATATTCATGTGTCTATCTCTTAAACGCCAGAATCAATCTGTATCCATTGCCACCCAGTTCAGCCATTTACCACTCTCTGTGTAAAAAAAAGAAACGCATGCAAACTTGCCCCTACGTCTACAGCAGGAGTTCCCCACCTGGGGTCCACAGACCCCTCCGTTAATGGCATGAAGAAGCTTTGAACCCCTGCTCCCCGGTGACCTGGATTCAGTCCAGCTGCTGCCTGTAAGTAATTTGTGTATTCTCCTTTAGTGCTCACGTTTCCTCTGGGCTGCAGTGTATTTAATATTTCAATAATATTTCAGCACACCTACATGGAAGTTGCCATGGAAAAGCAGCATCCATCATCAAGATCCTCTCCACCCAGGTACAGGAGCCTCGGGACTTGCACCACTGGGTTCAGGAACAGATACTACCCCTCAGCCATCAGGATCTTGTACAATTCTATTTCTGGTGTTCCCACAACCACCGGTCTCACTTCCAGGACTCTTTTATCTTTAATATCATGCTCGTTATTTATTGTTATTTATCTATATCTGCGTTTGCACTGTTTTTTGTTCATTGATCCTGTTTACAGTTCGGGTTCCGTAGATTTGCCAAGTATGCCTGCAGAAAAAGAATCTCAGGGTACGTACTCTGATAAGAATTTTTTTCTTTGAACTTTGGAATTGAGTAATCTTGTATACAGGTGCCTCCCACTTTATGAATGTTTGCTTTACGCCACTTCACTTTTACGAAAGACCTACATTATTAACCTGTTTTTGCATTACAAAGAGGATTTTCACTTTTACGAAAATTTTTCCCATATAAATTCTTCGCTTTTCGCCATTTCGGCTTAAGAAAGGTTTCATAGGAATGCTGTACCTTTGTAAAGGGGGGGGGAACACCTGTACACATTTTTTGATTAATCATTCTTCATTTAAATAATTAATTACAGGTTATATGTAAAATACATTAATTGCATAGATCATCACTCTACCACGTGATACGCGGGGGCCTCGCATAAAGTAAAAGATGAAGTTACACCCGTATTTCAGACTCCCCGTGTCTTCATTTGAATTAACTAATGTTTTGAAGTAACAAAACATAACACAGATGCTCCGGTTTCCTCCCACATCCCAAAGACGTACGGGTTAGTAGGTTAACTGGTCACATGGGTGTAATTGGACAGCACAGGCTCGTTTGGCTAGGAGGGCCTGTTACTGTGCTATATCTTTAAATAAATAAATCTCTTTAAACTTCTTCCTTCTCACCTTAAATGCATGTCCCCTGGCATTTGACTTTTCTACCCAGTGGAAAAAAGATTCTCACTGGTTGCTTTGACTATTCCTGTC